>NW_004949162.1:506550-538941 GCF_000317375.1 Microtus ochrogaster
AAACCTATTTCAATTATACTTTTCAATTTTTGAACTACTATTTTATGATTCTGTGGAAAGGTTACATCACAGAAGTAAAGACATTTCTGATTACTAAACAGCACTTTGCTTGTTAGGTTACAAATGATACTGGAGGTTTCATGAATGTATACCATGGTATTTAATTTCAGAGAAATTGCAGGAAGCCTTATACAATTGCTCATGAGCCCCATGACTCAAAGTATTGCTACAGAATGGGAAAGGGAAATTTTTATGGAATGTTTAATTCAATCCATTGTGGCTGAATGAGTCACTTCCTGTTTTCCCCAGTATGATCATGACTCTTTTTCTTGCAACAGAATTAAGACATCCTGTAGTTAAAAAAAGCATAGGAAAGATAGATAAGCAATTTTTTATTAATTAAATTTCCTTATTATTTGGATAATATGATCTATACCTAATAATTCTCTCAGTCCTCCCTTTGTCTCAGAATATAGCATCAAAAACATATTTCCTTGCAGTTATTTATAGCAATTTTATATATACTTTGAAATATTTTAAAGAAATAACTTATAATTATATTTATATGAGATTTATGTTATTCTTTGGTCTGTGGTTTCTAAAATTAAATTGATACATTTTCCCATTTATGTTTTCTGTTTTACTTTTTTTAAAAAAGTATTTATTTTAAAAAGAAAATAATTTTTTCCCCTTTTTACTATCCTTGTTAATGATTTACTTCAAGATATGTATTCACATCCAAAGATTTGGATCTTGGCACCTCAGATGAGAGATACCATTTATCATTCTTGTCTAAGTTACATTACTCAATATTAACTTTACTATTTTTATCCATTTACCTCCAAATATCACAATTTCTTTTTTCTTTACAGATGAATATTACCACATTTTTGTTATCCATGCCTCAACTGAAGGACATTTAGGTTACTTCCCTCTCTTGGTATTGTGAATAGTGTATCAATAAACGTGGCTTAGCAAGTAACTTTGGAATAAGGTTTTTGAGACTTTGTGAATTTTCCAACATTGTTGATGTGGGATTCCCTTCTGTATGTTGTGAACAAAATTGGTTATAAAAGAAACTGTCTTAAGCCCATGATAGGATAGAACAGAGCTAGGTGGGGGAAACTAAACTGAATGCTGGGAGGAAGAAGGCAGGAATTAGAGAGAAGCAATGGAGCTTCTCTTGGAGACAGACACACTTGTAACTTTACCATGTAAGCCACTTCCACTTAGCAATGAACAGATTAATAGAAATGGGTTAAATTAATATGTAAGAGTTAGCCAATAAGAAGCTAGAGCTAATTGGCCAAGGGGCAATTTAATTAATACAGTTTCTGTGTGATTATTTCAGGGCTAAGCAGCCAGGAATCAACAAGTGGCCCTTTCCTCCTATACAATGCAGTATAGCTGTTTATATAGTAGCTTTTTTGAGAATTCTTCACAATGATTTCCTGAGTGGCTGTACCAGTTTGTAATCCCACCAAGACTGAATTAGCGTTCCTGTTTTCCTACATTGCCCCTAGCATTTGTTGTAGGTTGTTTTGCTGATCTTTGCCATTCTGATAGAAGTAAATGAAGTTTGATTTGCATATTCCTAATTGTTAGGCATAATGAACAATTTTAAGATATTTCATTAATTTAAGTCTTTGAGCACTCTCTCTTTAGGTTCCAGGTCAATTTTTAATAGCTATTTTATTGTTTTGTGGTTGTTGTTTTGATTCTTTGTTTTGATTTGCGTTCTTTATATATTCTGTGTCTTAATCCTTTTTCAGATATATAGCAAGAAATTTTTCTTTTACATTCTGTGGTCTACCTTTTCACCAACGTGATTTCTTTCTTTAGTTGTACAGAAACTTTATAGTTTTATGAAGTCTTCCTTTCAAATTCGATCTAGTTCTTGAGCGAATGGAGTTCCTTTCAGGAAGGTCTCTTCAACACCTATATCTTGCAGGATACTCGCTATGTTTTCTTCTATACGTTCCGTTCTGGGTTTTATGTTTAAGTCTTTCTTCTATTTGGAATTATTTTTTGTGAAGGTGTTAGACAATGATTTTAACATATTTTCACATCTCAGAAAGCACAGAAGCTTGAGAGTTTAAAAATAAAACAATATAGCTCTTTGGGAAAAACAAATGTATGTCTAAACATTAAAAGCTACTGATCCTACTAATGTTGACAAAGAATTCCTTGCTTGGCCACTGTTGAAGGCCCAAGTTCTTTCATTGATAGTATTTTTATTTTTAAATTAAAATATACTTGAAAAATACGTGCCTCACTAACACAGTAGGTAGTGAATCTGTCTCATAAATTACATTAGCATCACTCCCTATCCTATCTCCAACTCCTAATGTTTCTGAATACCAACATATTTGAAACAACCAAATTTTGAAGGACATCCTATCTTTAGTTCATAGCTTGATATGATGGGGTTCTTCTAAATTCCACTGAGAATAAAAATCATCTACCTTCCATTCTTTCAATGGAACTTTGTCATCCTCAGAAATATCCCAATAACAGTCCTGAGGACTTGCCTTAGTTACTTTTCTATTCTTGTGAAGAAACATCTTAACCAATACAACGTGTAAAGGAAAGCATTTAATTGGGACCTTGCTCACAGTTTCTGGGGGTTAATACACATCCATCATTACAGGGTCCATGGTAGCACCATGGTACTGGAGCAGTAGCAACAAGGAGCAGGCAGAGAGAGAGACAGCGACAGAAAAAACTTGTTGTGGATTTTTGAGGTATTTAAATCCATCCCAATGACATACTGTAAGGGCTAAAGTTAGCTTCTATGTCACAGTTGCCTAAGGACAGGTACTTCCCGAGAAGTCAGGGGTTCATATAACAACTACATGTTTCCACTTCTCTAAATAAATTGTTTGACCCAACTTCACCAGATGTGCTCAGGCATACTTAGGCAGGGAGTATGTCAGGATGTTTGCAGGCTCTCAACAGGAAGAAGGTAGGAGGTACATCACTGTCTCAATTTGATCCTCATAGGCACCTTGCAAACAGCGTGTAGCTATATGCTGGGTATTGCAGCAATAGACCTGGCCAGTTGAAGGTGTAAGTCACAAACAATAAATAATTTGCATTGGTATGAATTTTAACGTCAATTTTGTTATATGTATATGTATTTCTGATCTTGATTAAGGTATTGTGATTGTGTATTTTATTTTAAAATGTAACGTATAATTAGAAATATAGGTTGTTAAGCTTGTAGTCATGTTAGATAGATTTTCTAGATGTATAGAGATATATTTCAGTTAGATAGATATTCTTCATATATTTCAAAGACTGCAGAATATGGCATTTAAATGTTTTAATAACTTAGGACTTTTCATGACAATGAGACACTCTGCTCCTGGAAGGACCAATCTACTTCAAGGAAAAGAAGGGCATCGAAGAGGCTCCTTATGGAATTTGATAGCCATTTGGGCAAGAAACTGCTCTTGCCTGGACTGATGCATAAACTGGACACAAAGAACCCACAGAGAGAGGACTGCTGAACTTGCCTAAAAGTGAGATGGTCTTTTGGGGTTCCTGATTCATGAAAGAGTCTGCGAGACATTCTGCAGGACATAGTAGAAAGTGACTGAACTGTTTGGAATTTCCTACTTCATGGAAATGTCTGCTGGATACTATGGGCCTAAAGGCTGAAGATGGATGCCCCAACAGTTCAAAAGAACTTTGGGTGACTGTCCAGGCAGTAAGATGTCTCTGTCATTTCTAGAGTTTGAAGTTTCTTATTTCTTGTTTACTTAGGTAATATTATATCCTTCTGGAGTCTTTGATGGAGTTGAAGGATGGATAGATAATTATAGTTTTTCTTAGTTATGATAAAATAGATATAAATATTGTAACTGTAATTCTTGCTTGATAATTGTTTTGTTATATGTAATCTTACTATGTTAAAGTGAAAGCCTTTCTATTTGTTTAAACAGAAAAAGGGGAAATGATGTGGGAGAGTCTTGTTTTGTGTTGATTTCATTGGTTAAATAAAGAAACTACCTTGGCCCTTTAATAGGACAGAAAATTAAGTAGGCAGAGTAAACAGAACAGAATGCTGGGAGAAAGAAGCAGATTGAGACAGTCACCATGATTCTCCCACCCGACACAGATGCAGTTAAGATCTTTCCTGGTAAGCCATAACTCATGGGGTTACACGGATTATTAAAAATGGGTTTAAAAAGATGTGAGAATTAGCCAATAAGAGGCTAGAACTAATGGGCCACGCAGTGTTTAAAAGAATACAATTTGTGTGTTGTTATTTTGGGTAAAGCTAGCCGTGCGGAGCTGGGCGAGAACGCAGCCCACCGCAGTTCCTACAACAGCCAGTGTCCATCTTTCTGGCCAGTATTAAATAAAGCTTGCTCTAATTGGATAATTGTTAAAATGGTCTTTCTCCTCATGAATTTTAGGCTTATGCATACATCCTCTAACAAGGCCATACCTCCTAATTCTTCCTTAACAGTCCAACAACTGAGGACCAAGCATTCAAATATATGAGACAATGGTGGTCATTCTCACTCTAACTACTTATGGCTCATTAATACCTTCATATCATAAAACTGCCAATAAATTATCTACAAAATACTTCCAAAATAAAATTTAGTTTTCATTTTTCTCCTTCTGTTTATCAGAATTACAGTTTCATAATTTCGTATATTTTTCTATTATGGTATTTACCTAAAAGCAGGAAATCTTTACCTATTTGTTAAAACCATCATATTCTGTCATTTATCATTGTAAAACCAGCATGAAGAAGAGATTGTACCACAAAGACTTGCAGCATTTATTAGTCAGTTTAGTGCATGAAAGAATTTACAGATATATACAATTTTATCCACAATACATAATGCATGCATTTTATGAGTGCTCATAAAGATTTCCCTTAATTTAAAACCTGCATGAGTTATTACTTAATTGGAACACACTGTAGGAGACATTCAACAGACAACATAATCAGACTGAATTGATTAGTATTCATCTTTGATTGTTATGAAGTACATTTCATTTTCCTCATGACAAATAAAAAATTGTGTTTCTTTTGATGATAATTACAATGTAAGACACATATTTATATCATTGTGAAAAATCTAAGCATCAATCTCTGTAAGTTGGAAAAATATTAAAATTAATCATTGGAATTACATGGAGTAAATGAACAATGAAAATAATTGGAAACTGTATTGTTGGCATACAAAAGAGTTCCACACTAGCCTGGAATGGAGACTAACAAAGGTTTATTTATCTAGGTGTAAACTCAGAGAAAGAGTATCAATGTATAGCTCTCTGCATCTGATGGAAACTACAACCAAATCCAGCAGTCAAGGCTGGATTCTTTTTTTTATTGAAAAAAATTTTCGCCTCCTCCCAGCCTCCCATTTCCCTCCCCCTACCCCAACTCCTCTCCCCCTCACCCCATTCCTCTCCCCCTCCCTCTCCAGTCCAAAGAGCTGTCAGAGTTCCCTGCCCTCTGGGAAGTCCAAGGTCCTCCCCCCTCCATCCAGATCTAGGAAGGTGAGCATCCAGACTGGTTAGGCTTCCACAAAGCCAGAACATGCAGTAGGATCAAAAACCAGTGCCATTGTCCTTGGCTTCTCATCAGCCCTCATTGTCTGCCATGTTCAGAGAGTCCGGTTTTATCCCGTGCTTTTTCAGACCCAGTCCAATTGGCCTTGGTGAGCTCCCAATAGATCAGCCCCACTGTCTCAGTGGGTGGGTGAACCCTTCGCGGTCCTGACTTCCAAGGAGATGTCCCCAGTTAGTTCCTTGGGCAGCTGAGAAGAGGGAACCTGAAATGGTCCTATCCTATAGACATAGTGATGAATATCTTGCATATCACCATAGAACCTTCATCTGGCGATGGATGGAGATAGAGACAGAGACCCACATTGGAGCACAGGACTGAGCTCCCAAGGTCCAAATGAGGAGCAGAAGAAGAGAAATGTGGGATAGAATCTTAAAGGATATTGGCTGAAGGAGTTCTCACAGAACCTCCCCCTTTGAATAAATAAGAAATTTCTAAGCTTAATACAAAACAACATACAATAAGAACAAATATCAAGTTTGTCTATGGAAAAGAAGAGGCAAAAGCATATATAAAAATTAGAATTACAATCAGAACAAACAATATCAAACAAAAAAACATATGCTAAATGTCTCAATAGGAGTCTAAGTCTTATATTAAAAATAGCTTGGCTAAGTCATGAGAGGTAAGTAATTATGACTATCTAGTCTTCAAACCTATCAAGTACCTGAGAAGGGAAATAATATTACTTGAGTAAACAAGAAGTACAATCAAGCAACTTCAAAATTTGAAAGAAATTACAGAGAAAACCTCCTACCTGGGCAATCACCCAAAACCTCATTTGCAACATTGGGATAGCCAACTTTGGCAAAGGGTTATAATAACTGACAGACCATTTTCAGAGGCAGAAAGCTTTCAAAACCAACTTACCCTGTCTTGGCAAGGTTTGGCAGTCTTTATGCCTGCATCCTATTTGTCTAGTCTGGACACAATGCATTTTGTCAGTGATTGAAGCAGGGAGTGTTCTTTGCTCAAAGGCCAGTTTGCCAAGAAGTAAACAAGCTCTGAGTATCTTCAGTGACCCACATTCTCTCAGTAATGGATCATTGCTGCCAGGAGCAATCCTGTCTCACATCGACCGAATCCTAAGTTATTTAAATGAAATATTCCACAGTTCTCTAAAGTGTTTGAAGATTAGCTCTCTGTGCAGAACACAACCTCTATGCCTCTAAATAATCTGATTAGTCTATCCATAAGTATGACAAACATGGATGACTATTGACCTATAATTCTTAATACCTACATAGTTTAAACACTAAGGCTTTGTTGTAATATGAGTGGCGGGGCTGCATCCCCAGCATCCTGGCCGCCTACATGGCTAGCTTATGCCCAGAAATAATTACACGGAAACTGTATTCTTTTAAACAGTGCTTGGCCCATTATATTTAGCCTTTTCTCGGCTAACTCTCGCATCTGGACTAGCCCATTTCTTATAATCTGTGTAGCCCATGAGCTGGCTTATCTGGAATGATCTTAACCTGCGTCTGCCTGGAGTGGGAGAATCATGGTGACTCCTTCTCAGCTTCTTTCTCCCAGCACTCTGTTCTGTTTTCTCTGCCTACCTAAGAGTTGGCCTATCAAATGGTCCTAGGCAGTTTCTTTATTAATAAGAAATCACTCCCATATCATTTCCCCTTTTTCTGTTTAAACAAAAAAGAAAGCTTTTATTTTAACATAGTACAATTATATATAGCAAAACAGTTATAAAGCAAGAATTATAGTTACAATATTTATATCTATTTTATCTTTTATCATAACTAAGGAAAACTATAACTATCTATCCATTCTTCAACTTCATCAAAGACTCCAGAAGGATATAATATTACCTAAGTAAACAAGAAATAAGAAAACTCTAGAAATGACAGAGACATCTCGTTGCCTAGACAGTCACCCAAAGTTCTTTTGTACCTTTGGGGCATCCATCTTCAGCCTTCAGGCCCATAGTATCCAGCAGACATTTTCATCAAGCAGGAAATTCCAAAGACAGTTCAGTCACTTTCTGCTGTGTCCTGCAGAATGTCTCGCAGACTCTTTCATGAGTCAGGCTGAAAGACCATCTCACCTTTAGGCAAGTTCAGCAGTCCTCTCTGCGGGTTCTTTGTGTCCAGTTTATGCATCAGTAGAGGCAAGAGCAGTTTCTTGCCCAAATGGCTATCAAATTCCATAAGGATCCTCTTCGATGCCCATCTTCCTCTTGAAGTAGATTGGTGCTGACAGGAGCAGAGTGTCTCATTGTCATGAAAAACCCTAAGTTAGTAAAATATTTTAAATACCATATTCTGCAGCCTTTGAGAGATATGAAGAATGCCTATCTGAAATATATCTCTATATATCTAGAAAATCTAACTAACATGACTACAAGCTTTACTATTATCGATGATTATCCATTAACAACCTATATTTCTTAATTATACAGTACATTTTTAAATGAACTACACAATCACAATACCTTAATCAAGATCAAGAAATACATATACATATAACAAAATTGACCTTAAAATCCATACCAATGCAAATTATTCATATCTATATCAAGGCTTCATATTAAAAAAATTAAACAATCTTTAAACAAATGTATAGCAAATTAGGACAATGACTTCAAAATGTAAACAATGTATAAATATTTTCATCAGTGGTAGAATTGTATAGTGCAATATGATAAATATATCCTAAAGTTGCATCAATGTACAAAATATCTTAAGCATATGTAGAAACATGCATGCAAACAACATGACAAAATAACTTTGCATAGGTACACAAATGTTGTAAACAGAAATAGGAGCATATTCAATATAACAAATGCAATTTGAATTTGTATCAATATACAGGAGTCTAAACCAATGTGAATTGTCTATAAATAATATCTTTCAAGAAATCTCACTGTTACTAATAATAGTATTAAGCTTACCTTATTCTAATCTACCTTTTATCCCCTCCTATCCAATCCTTTTTTTTTCCTAAAAGAGATCCCTGAGCCTATTGCATTTCCACCCGAACCCTATAACAGTCATAACAAACCACTATTAATGTCCCTAGCCCCAAGGACTCACTTTGTTGGGAGAGGAGATGTTGTTTTCTAGAATTACTTCCAGCTGTTGGGGGTGATGATATTTCTATAGGATCCTGTAAAAAAATAAAATGATCATTAAGTTTCAAGATTACTGTTTGGTACAATTACAGATAGTATCTGAGTAGTAAGTAAGGTTTTTCTGAATTTCTTATCGGAGCTCTGACCAGAATGCTGTAAGAAGGTGCACCATGTCAGCTAATCAAGTTAAAATCATCTTGAGCAGTTTCTAACTCAAAACTGATCTTAAAGTAGTGCTACCAGCATGACATTATATCTACCAGGTGGAATCATTGTTGTAGGGTCCCATCTTTTTCCTGGAAACTTCAAAGATTAATGCAGGAAAAATTATTATTCACTGTGGAAAACTTAAAATTCATTCATATATACATATATTCAATGAAAGGTAACATAGAGACAAAAATGTTTATGGGAAGAAGTAAAATTTTTTGAATGCAGAGTTTTGATAACAGTAGTCCCTAAGTTTTTCTTCCTTTTGTCCCATAAAAGGTGGCTCCTGCTATGAGACCAAAACTCTGAATTTTTTAACAACATTCTTGTATTTAGAGAAGGATGGGAACTATCCAATTGCAAATCCAGCTTTGATTCTTAAGTGAGTTGTGACTATCATTATTCTGAGATGTAGGAAGATATATGTATGTTTAGGTAGCGAAATTATACCCTGCAGATGATATGGGTATCATATGTAAGATTTCTCTTTGCTCGGTGATTCTTTTTAGATAACTATCTTTTCTTTTTTAGACATCTAGATATCCAAGGTTTCTCAACTTTTTGAAGATGGGTATTTTCCTGCAAAGACAAGGACAGAAACTTGCCCGACACTGATGAGGTTTCCTTACCACTTGTAGCATTGTCACCTTTGTGGAAGAGCTATAATTTCTCTTTATTAAGAGGGTTCTCTTTGTTAAACCAAATCTTTATTAATTTTGATGGTATCAATAGCTTTTCTTCTCCTGTGGAACAAGGGCAAAGCCCCTCCTCAACATAGCACATCACCTGATTCCCATTCTGAGTTTAACACATTTTTGAAATACACCAGCTAATTTAATTCAGAAGTTGTTTCTATTACCCAAGGTCTCTCTGCAGACACTGTTCCGTTTTTATTAGCATTAAGAAATTTTAATGTTAATAAAGCATTATACAATCTATTTCTGGTGATATTTTTATTTCTTTCTGTTTGTTTAACATCCTATATATTTCAATTTGATTTTACTATAACTACTGGACATGTAGGATTGTGTAGTATACCTATAATATGCTTTGTATTATAATAAGTAAAAACCTATTTCATTTTCTTTGAGACATATTCTAGATCATTGGCTGTTTTTATTTGTTCAGGTATAATCATGATGTCTGTATTTCTAATAAATGTGTGGTTACCAAATCAGCATTTTCCAAAGTTAAAGCAATTTCTCATTGAAAATCTGAATAGGTGCCAATAGTGTGGTGTATATTAATTTTGCAAATTCTACAAAGTATACCACGTCTATCTGCCAGATTGTGGTGTTTGATTATATAAAGATCAAGTAGGACATCTCCTTATAATCTCCTTAGCTTGTTACCATATAATAGAAAACTCCCTTACTATTGACATATGTTTTTTAATAAAATTCTGTGGACTTTAGCACATTTCCAACCAATAACTGATCAATTTCTGTATTACCATGTGCTAGAGGACCTGACAGAACCATATGGAATTGGATTGTGTTATACATAAGGGACACACTTTCTTCCTGATTATATCTTGAACCTGAATAAATAATGAAGTCTATTTTGT
This sequence comes from Microtus ochrogaster, assembly GCF_000317375.1. Classification (NCBI taxonomy): domain Eukaryota; kingdom Metazoa; phylum Chordata; class Mammalia; order Rodentia; family Cricetidae; genus Microtus; species Microtus ochrogaster. The sequence continues at coordinate 517,012 of NW_004949162.1, forward strand.
AACAACTGGTATAACTTCAGCAGTTTCAATATGCAAAACAACTCTTTCTGCATACTGCGAATCAGTAACTATACTGAGAGGTTCTTTAAAATCCTTTAGTACCATCTTCTAGCACTGCTGAGACTAACTGAAGCCAATCATGTGAGTAGTCATCTTGTTTCAAATCCATGTCTTTACCATCTCCCTAAAAAATTATGCATGTCATAAGATACTACTGTTTGATTAATTTCTTTTGGGTCTTTCATACCTATAAGTTTCCATTTACATTTTTGTATATATTTGGGTATTAGTATTTGTGGGCTTTTCACAGGTAATAGCTGAATAAGTAGCTAAAACTCTTGGTAGGTCATCTCTGACTCTGAGAGGTACTGGCAATGCTAAATCCTTTGTTAACACCTCTTCTCGCTTATCAGTTCTGCCAAGTTCCTCAACTGATTAAAATTTGTTTATCATTGTTTTTTTTTTTTTTTGTAAAGCATGCATCTCTTGACCTGTGAATATTTCTAACATCATCAAATCGAATAATTTCTGGTTCTCATTCTTCACATGTGAATCCAAGGTTTTAAATTTTTCCATTAATGGCATCTTCCCATTTTTAGATATTATTTGGATGGCATATATATTGCCTTCCTAGAGAAATGTTCTATCTGCTATCTTATCATAACTTTTTAACAGATTTTTATTGTCAATTTCAACAGAATGAATTTTCTCAGATAATCTATCAGTACTCTTTTGTGAGGTTTCATAACCCATTGACATGGATTGAATTATGCCTGTCAAATCACGATTATCCTTTAAAATAGTGTGAATCCTTCCAGTTAAAGACTGTATTCTTCCTAAAAGTTTCTCCTTCTTGACCCTGTTATCAAACAATTTCTTTATGAAGAACAATGCTAAATATTAAATCACAAAACTATATGTATAACATAGCCCATATAACTACTGAAGAATCCCATCCATAGTAGAAAAAAAGGTTGTTAAATTCTTGGATGGTGATATTGTCTGCAATTATATTGAGGTTGGTTTACAATTTTGAAATTTATTTATTAACCAAACTAACTCTGTTATAATTTTCAGAAAATTGTTGTAGTTGTAATAATCTTTATTGGTCAGCAGGTATCAAAGTTGTGACAGTAATACAGGTCTTAGATCAATACCTGAATTTCCTAAGACATAATAACTACAAAATTTAGTTAATTACTTAAGAACAGCATATCCATATATGGAGAAAGTTTGAGTTGAGCAGAATATCAAGGAGCCCAGAGATTACAGGCAGTCACTAGATGCAAGGTTACTGGTCGGAGCTCAGGCCATACATTTGCAGATCGGAAGTGGGAACACAAGATGGAACAGCCCTGCTCCCAGAGTCAGAGTTGGGCCTGATCAGAGCAGGCCTGGGAAATACCAGAGAAGCCATGAAGGAGTTTTGGCAAAAAGCCATGGGCAGCAGTAAGTTAGTCACTTAGTGGGTGAGATCAAACCATGTGAATAAGGGCCAGCTAGAAATTGCCAATTTGCTGCGGCATGAGGGGACAGCCAAATCATGTGCAGCTGCATGCCAGAGCAGTAGTTCAGCTACTGAAATGTAGTTTGGCTTTGAAGGAGTGGAAGAAAGCCATGGCAACCTGGATAGGGACTGGCAATGGTATGGACATTGGCCACATGGGTGTCAATTTGTTGGAATACAAAAGATGATTTAGCTGGTAAAGGAGCCTGCCACCAAGTCTGCTTTGGTTCCCTAGTACTTATATGGAGAAAATAAATCTCCATGAGTTGTCCTCTGTCCCCCAAATGTGAGCTGTGATATATGTGCATGTGTGAATGAGATCATGTTTTTGTATACCTATTTCTTCCAAGACTGAAACATCCCATCCTTTAGGGAAGCTCTTTAAGCCAGGAGATAAACAACTCAAAATAAATTCCAGAAATTCCTGAAACTGATGGGATGCTTTACTTTCTCTCTTCTCAAGAATAACCATATAAAGAGGAAAGTAGACTCTGAGACCAGACCACCTGCCTAGATGAAAGAGAAACCAAGCTGAGCTCCCTGGAAGAGGTTTAAACCAACTGAGTACATTAGAAAGGACCTGTTAAACTGCCTACTGGATGTACAGTTTGCTCCAATTAGCCTCTTTTCATGAACTGTCACTTGTGCTTGGATGAGCTTTGATGATGCACTTGCTTTTAAATCATTTCTGATCTTGTGAGTTAAACTTTATCTGAATTTCTGGAAGTAACTCCAATAAAACTCTGCAATTTATTAAGGTAAACTTTGATAGTATCCATACTTTAGTTTGTCATCAGCTCACTATGGAGTGAGTAGTCATGTGTATTGCAACAGCTCAGTAAAATTCTTGCCACACAACTCACATATAAAGTAAAATAAAAATACTCAAGTAAAAACCTCAAAAGACAAAAAAAAACTTTTGCCAGTGATAGAAATTCTGGAAATGGCAGGTTTTATTGATTTTATAGTAATATATCTGAATGCAAATGTTATGGTGACAAACTAAAAGATTAAAGCAGCTAGTACCAAATGCCTGGCTAGAATCAAAAGAAAAAAATACATGTATCGATAGTCTTTTCTTCTAACTCACATTCTCAATATTACAACTACATATTTGAACAGGCAAATATTTAGATATTTGTCTTAAAATATTATATATGATTATATTAAGTAATTGCATATAGAACATGTATATGTCTATTTATACAATCTACATCCAAAATTGGTTTTCCATGGGGTGGTAATAATCCATTTGAAGTAGATTTTGAAGTACAGATTTGGTGTTGAAATTTCTAAGATAATAAAACAGTGAAATTGAGAATTTAAAACTAAAATTTCTCTGTATTTGATGACATATATTATCTTTTGAGAATATTCTGTGTAAGAAATCATAGTTATCTTCTTTGACCAAGTGGAAAGTTTTAGTTTGTCAATATGTATTCTGAAAATGATTTTCCTAAATCTTTTTATAATCTAATTTTTTCGATTGTTATCATCATATTCAACTTTTAAATTTCTTCACTTAACCATTTTAATAGTATGGAAAGTGCTGATGACTGTGTTGTCTTCCCCCAAAGTAGAAGCATGTCTGGAAGGTGAACAGTATGAGCACAAGGAGATAACCCTGATATCATGACAAAAATTATTATTGACAATTTCAGGTGAAAGATATATTATTACCTTTTGTTATATTCTTACCATAGACTACCAGTCTTAATTTTGTTATGCCTTTCTTACTAAGTGGTTTCCTATATCCTAACTTGAAGGAAGAACATTAGATACAGACTTAAAACAACTTTGATTCTAGACAGACTTCAATCCGAAGTAGACATGTGACTACTTAATGCAACTTATTTAAATTTTCTGTCATTTTTTTTCTCAAATAGAACATCAGAATAGAGTTTTCAATATTATGAAATCAATTATAACTATGTGGAATGAAGACAAATAAGTGTAGTATACCAAATATAAGACATTATGTTGTCATTTAATTAGGCAAAAATTAACATTTAACTAGAGTAGAATTGCATCTTCAAAGAAAATGTCATAGATCTAATCAAATATATAATTTTCAGGAAAACGTTCTTCTACAGCAATCATTTTTTGACATCTTAGACAGATATTATGACAGTGAGAGGAATAAAACTTGTTTTTGTCTTTAGTGCTTTCAACATTTTTAGGCTAATGTTTTCTTTAGATAGATAACACACTAGTTTCAACTAGAAAGAAGTTAGTTCTGCCTTCAAAACTGGTATTTATTCCACTTACAGCTAATTAGAATATATTACAGGAATAATTTCAAGTCTAAAATTTATGACTGATTAACTATTTTAAGTACTGAGTAAAACTGTGTTGACATGTAGGAACCCTTAACTTTTCTGTAAAAACAATAACAATTTGAGTCTTATTGTACAGTTTTTCTAAAATACTACACTTTTGGATCTACCGTAAAAATTTATAGACTCAAGCTTGATGACATTTGATCAGTTGAATAAAATTTAATGCTACTGAGACTGGGTTATCCATCACAGACCAATCAAGTATGTGCCATTCTATGGCCATGAACTATAGCATGAGCTAAGTATGTCTAAAACTGTGTAGCTCTCTCTTAATATTTGAATTTTATATATTACCTAGTGTTCCTGTGTTTCAGGCTAGGTTACTACAAAATAGTTCTATTGAGATAATGACACCTTTAGAAAATGATGCTTATGTGAGGGTCACCAGAGGCATGCTTTTGAAAGGATTGAAGTCCATTCTTTCTTTATTTTGGTAATTCCTGACTATTATGAGATAAGCAGCTTTCTTTCTTCAACATAATTCTTTCACTATGAGCTCCAAACTGCCCAGCTAAGTAACAATGAAAGTATAAGCCTAAATGTGTGTTTTGTTCTTTGTTTGAATTTCATCATGCTGATGAAAATTCATTAACATATATAGTTTTGTGAATTAGTGTGCCTGAGATCCCTGATAGTAAATAGTTTTAAAGCTGAAATACTTCTCAATGTGGATTGTGTCCATAATGAAAGAAAAGGAAAATGCAAAGTAGTACTTGGTTAACAAATCCATCATATCCAAAATGACTTATTCTAGGATCCACTTCTTGGAAAACCAAGAACTCATATTTATTTATTTTTGGATCCTCAAATCCCAATGGAATGCCAAAATATAAGCAAACATACAGCAAATATCACTCAGAAGTTCTGCTTGAACATTTTGTTAAACATTTTCTCTAAAAGACTACCAGAAATTCATGTGAATCAAGGTGGTTTACATTTTTAGACTTACTGCAATAAAAACATCTTGACAGAGTGTTAGTAATGTATCAAAATGGGTTAATTTGAAAGTTTATTTGTAATTCTTTGAGAAGTCTTAGGTGGATAATTTTAAGTCTTGCAATATGGGGAACTGTCTAGAAATGGGCAGACTTGATAACATTTGCACAGTGTATCAAAGCATAAAATGAGTGTTAATAAACAAGTTGATGATCTTGCTTATAAAAGTTTTTTGGAAAGTATTTCTTGATTTAAAAGATAAGTTCGTTTTGCTTGGTATGAACACAGTTGAAAATAGGAAAAGAAAGTATCCCCAGGCCATGTATTTTTCTGGAGATATGAAATCATGTTAGTTCTTTGTAGGTGGACTTTTCTGTCTTGCCAGACAGTTTCCAAACATAACCATACCATTCCCATAACCATAGCAACTTGGTATTAATTATAAATGCTCAGCTGATACTTTAGACTTATTTTTAATTAGCTTACAACTTAAGTTAGCCAATTTCTATTAATCTATGTGCTGCCCCAGGGCTCATTTATATCATTTATGTACTTTTCAGGTTGCTTCTTCTGAGTCTGGCTGTCAACATCTCAGACTTCTGCTCCTTCTTCCCCAAATTATTTTTGTCTGGTCATCTCACTACTCTATCCTCCCTAGCTATAGGCCAGGCAGCTTCTTTATTAAACAACTCATGGTGACATATGCTCACATTGTATAAAGGAATGTTCCACAGTTTTATTAACTAAAAATTACATAAAGACTAAGTAAACTCTCAGAGAACTAGTACTAATGATGAAAAGTATTTTCTGTAAAAATAATCCTTTATTGATTATTTGGTAATTTCATACCCTACATGACAATCTCACCTCCCAGTCCCTCCATATCCATCTCTCACCCTACAACCTCCCTGCAAAATAAGAAACCTCCCAAAAATTAAGTTAAAAGCAGAACAAAGAGAACAAAGGATAATTTTCACTCCTCAGTCTTCCCCACATCTCCAGCAATTCCTCATTCTTCCTGTTGACATTGCGAGCTGTGGTGTGTCACACAGGATACCCGTGTGTCCCATCAGCCCTTCCCACAAGTCTTCATTGCAATGAGTCTTTGGTCTGGTTCAAGGCCTCTGGTACACCAATATCATTTGTCCTTGACTTAAACTCCTTTGGAATATCTTGCTGTTGCCCTGAGTCATGAGAATCCTGCATCTGTCATTCTGTAGGATCCATCTCTTTATAAAGTCAGAAGGTCATACATGGGGCAGATGTTAGGATAGGCCAACCCTAAGGCACAAAGTGTGAGTCTGGGTGGGAGTTGAGCTATCCAGTCCAGACCAATGGGATTGTCACACTCAGGTGACCAGCAGAGCCAGATCTCTGAGTCTCACGTGATTAGTGCCAACTGTCCCACTTCCATGGTGATGGGTGGAACCATCTCTCCCAAGTACACAGGCCAGCTCTCCTGGTGCAGTGTCCAAAGAGGAGCAGGGCCAGTTATTGCAAGGCCAGGGATGGGTGGGACTGGCACAACCCAGTCCTTGGATTTTCATACAAATGTTTCCTATAACCCCCCGTGGAAAAACAGTGCATCAGTATCAACACAGACCCCAGCTTCAGGAGGACCAATGATACAGATATGGCCCTTGACCATATATCAGGCCCAATGTCACCATTACTCCAGTGGAAGTACAGGTCACAAAATTAATACAACCCAGTGACAACATTGCTTATGAATAACAGTATGGTCTCAGCTGACTGACCAGATCCCAGGCATTCTCCCAGCCTTCCGTGTTAACAGAAGCAATTGATATCAACTAAAAACTGGGCTACTGTAGGGCCATAGGCCCAGACATGCCCCTCAGTAGTAGCCCAGGCCAGAACAACACTATGCCCCCCTACGGCAGCACAGACAACTCAGATCGGTATGGTCCTGGTAGTATGATTTTCAGACACCAGCAAATACAGAGATTACAACCTAGACCATAGGCCTATTCTGTGGTGACAACATGAGCCACAGACATCAACACAGATCCCAGGTGTCATAAGGTCATGGATTTAAACATGGTTCTCAATAGCAGCCTGGCACCTGATGTCTCCTTGGCAATGGGTGTCAAGTAGATCTCCCAGGTTAGCCACGTTTCTCACTACCTTCTTCAGTTACGTATTTTTCAACAGCACATGAACCATTCTGCCTCTCATTTCTCTCCCATTTCTCCACCATATATTTGCTCATCATAATGGAACCTGTGAATGTCCTTAGCCAGCCATCAGGGACTGGGAGGACACAAACTGGCTTATGTGGTTTTTTCATCTACCTGAGGAAACTGGCAGAAGGAAGGACTACGAATACTTTCTGTCAGCCCATATTGTGAGAACTCAGGACAAAATATATCTTATTGAGACAATGGCATTACACCTTACTGTACATAGGTTTCTTTCTTAATGAAAATAATTCAATCATTCTTAATTTTTCTTCTTTTTACATGTATTTGCTACCTTAATGAAAGTAACTGGATATACTGAAAGAGCAATCACATCTTTCCGATGCAGTCACTACTTTTGTATCAGTTTTAATTAATTTTTACTACTGAAGAGTTTTTCTTTATTATTTACTATGCTATTTTGCCTGCATGGATATCTGTGTGAAGGTATTGAATCCCCTGGAGGTAGAGTTACAGACAACAGTGAGATGTCGTGTGAGTATAAAGAATTGAACCCAGGTCTCCTGTGAGAACACTTACTGTTCTTAGCCACTGGGCCATCTCTCCAGCAATAGCACTGGACAATTTTTAAATGTGTGTACCTGCCTCTTATTTTTCCCATTCTTCATGGAAGGCAATAGACAGGAAGAATTGATTTTTATTTTTATCTTTTTGCTAATTAATTATGCTTATATTTCAAACAATGATACTTTAATACATATAGATAATATGTTTACTTTTTGAGTTAATTATATCCAGACTTTGATTACAGTATCAAATTTCTTGTAGGTGACATTACCCTCTCTATATATCTTCTAATTTTTTGGCTCCCTCTTACTACTTCTTTGTCCCATAGACTTATTTCTTCTCAGAAACCTATAGCTATCTCCCATTTATACTCTGTTGTGAGATTGGAAATACACTGCATTTAATGCATTATTTGGAGGAGGAAATGCAAAGTATGTCATTACTATTGGTGTATCATTTTGACAGGAAATTTTTATTCAATTTTAGTTAGACATGTATTTGTATATCATATTTAAAACAAGCAAACAAATTTATGCCATAATGTACTTAAGGTATTATACATTAAACACACTTTATTTTATATTATACATATGTATCAATGTGTAATACAGAGTCACACAAAGCAACATTTGATGAAAATAAATAACTTTTGGAATCAAATTTTAGTTATAGTTTTGGAATTTCTAACCTTGTGAATTTAAAGTGGGAATTTTGTCTTTCTTATTTAAATATTTTCAGCTATTAGAGTCACAGAACTGTGTATACCCTTCTAAAATCATTTTGGTGCAATTATATTCCCAGAAAGGGGGTCTAAATTAACCACATGTTAGTGCAGACCAATTTAATTAAATGTTCCTATACTGGAACTTTTTGTATGCTATTTCCTAAATCTACGAACTTGTTTATTTAGAGTCTCATTACGTTATCCTATCTGACCTTGGATTTACTTGATAGCCCAGAGAGGCCTTTGACATTTGGTTTTCCTGCCATAGTCTCTTTTATTTGGGGGAGCCTCACCCCACCCCCTGGAATCTATCTTGAAATGTTGGATAAAAAGTTCATTTCAAAGCTCCCTCCCTGGGAGTTGCCTCAGTCCAAACTCCAGCTCCAAGAAAGCCCTCCAAATGGTGAACCCTCTCAAGAGAGGATCAAGACCATTCCCAGAGACTATTTAAACTGTCCCCAAGAGAATGAACTTGTGTCTCCCATTTCCACTCTCCATGTTTTCTCGGGACTACCCAGGAGTGATGACAGCCGTTAAACCTGGACATTTTTTAATTTGGTTTGATTTGGTCTAATTGGGATAATTGTGTTGGTGGAAAAGTTTGTCAGTCAGAAAATACTTAATATTTGGAGGTCCCACTGAGAGAAGTTGTTTTTCCCATTGGCGCAGGGCTATGAGTTGGAAAATGCCCTTTTCTCCCATTCTCTCTGCCAGGCTAACATCTGCTTCATCTCTGTGAGTTCTCCCCCTTTTTTTTCTAGTACACGCCTGTAGGGCCCAGAGCTTGTTTACATTTATGTTTGTTGTTTGTCAGGACATCTGTGTAAACCATGGTCCATGCCAGGCACCCTTCACAAGTGGAGAGGCAGTCATCGCTGAGGTGCGATTGTGTGGTTAGAGAATTTTGCCCAAGCATTTCTCATACCCCTCTGTTTTTGCTTCCAGAGTTTTATCATCGTGGATTCATTGTGAAAGGCATTGAGTCCTGAGATTTGACATAGACTTGTAAAATTGGCTTTTTCAATTTAAAGCTGGTTCTTCTACTGCCTCTGGCTGCCTTCTACAAAATCTTTATAAATTGGGACTGTCCAATACCATCTGTCCTGAATGGCTAATCTCACTATGCACTAAGATCTGGCCTCAATGTGACCTTGATAATGGGACGTGATGACCACCGGAGGAAACTCTTAAATTTTCCATCCTCCAAGACCTTGAAAATTTTTGTTGACACGGGGATAAGTGGACAGAACTCTTGTATGTCCATGATCTCTGGGTGCTATACTCCCAGCCTTCCCTTAGTAGCCAGTGTCTTACAGTACAGGTTTTTGTCACTAGGGTCACAGAGCCTCCAGATTCCTGACTATCTAAGAATTGGGACCCTGAAAGTTCTGGCCTGATCATGCTGCCAGATACACTGGCCCCTTCCCTACTCCCTCCAACTGTGACTACCCAACCCCATCCTGTGGAGCAACATCCTCCATATTCCTCCCTCTCTCCACCCCTCCAGACTCCCTCCTCAGCCAAAGAAAAGGTTGAAGGACAACTTCCTCCTCCCAACCCACCTTCCTACCCTCCCCTTCCTCAGACACCTTCTCCCTATCCCTCATGCTACAACCAACCTCTTGGACTCCTTCTACACTTTGACCTAAATAAACCCTCCCAATCCTCTCTGTCTCCTCTCATACCAGGTCTCCCCATAACCCTGCCCTGCTCTGCCCAGTCCAGGAGTTAGTGAGCCTGATGGTATTATTAAAGTCCAGGATCCCTTCTCTCTTCCAGACCACTCTCAAACAGAAAAGTGGTCGTGTTCCTTCTCTGCTAATCCTTCTGTTTATATTAAAAAGTTTCACTATTTGTTCCAGGCCTGCAATTTAACCTGGCATAATTTCTATGTCATGCAGGCCTCTACTCTCATTTGCATCCTAAAATACAAAGTAAAATTCAGACAGCAGCTAGACAGTATGCAAACTAGACCCACCTAGTAGACAATACAGTCTCTATGGGGAAGATGGCTGTGCCAGCCACAGAACCATACTGGGAATATCAACCAGGCCAAAAGGGCGGACAGAGGTTGGACATTATTATCTGCTGCCTCCTTTTGTGTATGGAGATGGTTTCAAAAAAAGTTGTTAATTTTGACAAACTCCAGGAGATCACACAGCTAGCTGACAAAAACTCAGCCATTTTTAAACCAATCACAAGAGACAGTTGTTTAGTATACTAGACTGGACCCAGCCTCTCAAGTGGGAACCACGGTACTGGCTACCCATTTTATTTATTAGTCAGCACCAGATATTAGAAAAAAATTAAAAGGCTGAGTAGAGTCCCCAAACCCCTATCCAGAAATTAGTGGAAATGGCCTTTATAGATTTTAGTGCTCAAGAAGAGGTAGCTGAGTCCTCCCGACAAACAAGGCTACAGCAGGCAGCAATGCTACAACCCAAAGCCCTAGCAGCTGCCCTGAGGCCACCAGAACCCCCATCAGGGGAAAAAGGGAAGTCAACCACAAGGCTCTTTCCAGAGTACTGCATAAGATAACCTTGCCAGGAACCTGCTATAAATGTGGCCTAAATGGCCATTTGGTACAATATTGCACTGGGCCTCTGCTGCCTATAAAGCCATGCCCTATCTTCCACCAGCCTAGACACTGGAAATCACAATGCACCTATGTGGGCTCATCCTCTATGCCACACTAGGGAGGTCCAGCCTCACCAACATTGGCAAGTGAGACTGTGCCAGCCTTCAAACTACTTGGCCTGGTAAAGAATTGATGCAGCCCAGACTTGATGATTCCTATCACCCTCTCAGAGCTAAGGGTAATGCTGCAGGTAGCAGGAAATTCCATTATTTTTCTTTAGAACATAGGAGCTACCTACTCTGTCTTAACATCTCACTTGGGCACTACATTCCCCTCACAAATTTCAGTCATGGGAGACCCACTCCTTCCCACTTAAGGCTCTGCCACTTGCCCGCATATTTGCAGGGCTATTCTTTTCTCATTCTTTTCTAGTCATACCTGGTTACCCTGCACCTCTACTTGGTTGAGATATTCTCAGCTGCTTTAGGACCACACTCACTTTGACTACCATAGCCTCTCCGGAGTCACACTTTCTGCTTACCATTTTTTTTTCTAGTAGACTAACCACATATTCAGTGACAATGAGGCTGTTCCCTAAGTCTTCTTTTCAAAAATGAACAGAAGTAAGTCACATATGCGCAACTATATAGGCCCTTTTTTAAATATGTTTATGTGCTGAAAGTTATTCTCTGTTCTTCTATAGTCAGAAAACACTGTCTCTGGGAGATCTTGTGGTCATGAGGTTGAATAAAATTTTTGTCCTCATAAAAAGAAACCTCATCAAAATCGCTCAAACTTTCTTCCATGTGAACATGATGAAAGAGGATGAACAGATATAAACCAGAAAGTGACCAAATATCTTCATCTTGGATTTCCCAGACCCCCAAATTATGAGAAATATGTATTAATTATGTGAGTGAATCATGTTTTTTATATAAACAAGTAAACATTACAACATTTATTGTAAAATCAACATAAAAATTTAACAACTACTTTTGTTATTCTTAAGTTTATTCATTTACATATTGTCAAGAGAATTTGAGAAAAAATACTATGTTTTCAATATTTGATTTTTTTACACAGGTTCCTATCCCAGAGTGTCCTGTACTTACGCTCCCTGATCCAGTAGATTGCCAAGTATGGGATACTTCAACTCCTATGGTTGCTACTCACCACCAGTCAGTCCTACTTCTCCTTAAAGATCCTTCATTTTTCCCTTCCAGACCCCAGTTTCCTATTCCTAAAACCCCCTGCCAAGGTCTTAAACCTATTATCACCTGCCTCTTATTTCTTCAAGGACTTTTGATTCATGTCAACTTGCCTTGCACCACTCCCATCCTTCCCATGAGTAAGTCCTCTGGCGCTTATTGTTTGGTTCAAGACCTCTGCCTCATAAATGAGGCAGTTATTCCAATTCACCCAATAGTTAACAACCCATAAAATATCCTATTTAAAATCCCTCCTGTCACCTCTTTCTTTACTGGTCTGGACCTAAAAGATGCTTCTTTACTGTCCCTTTACACCCTGACTCATACTTCCTCTTTGCCTTTATATGGGAGGGTTCTGACTCCCTGTTCCCCAGACAGTTTACATGGACTATTCTCCCTCAGGATTTTTGGGACAGCCCCCATTTCTTTGTCCAAGCTCTGGCTCAAGATCTCACAAACTTCAGCTTCCAGCCTGAATCTCTCTTTTTTCTGTCTCCCTCTTGGAGAGGCAGCTTCTATCTCCCTTTTCTCCCCCCCTCTCTCTCTGCACTTCTCTCCTTCTCCCCCCTTCCATAAACACTAAATAAATATCCAACCTCACTCTGCATGGCGTGCCTATCCATATCTCTGTCTCCTACCACGTGTCTCCCTGCCCGGGACCAGCCACAGCTCAGGGAACTGAAGCTGTCCCTGCCTAAGACTGGCTGCTCTTAGGGCCTGCTGCCTGCCACCATATGGGCCGCTGCCACTGCTTGGGAACCTGCAGTGTTTCTGATGCCTGCTGCCACCAGGGATCTTGCAGCATTTTTAATAATCCATTACATTGGTGCTGAAACACTCGGGAGGCTCTCCTGCCCCGAGTCCCTTTCCTGGGGTTGGGATCCTGAACCAGGATTTTTTTTTTCCACAACAACCCTGTGTTCCATATGCCTGAGTGTGATTTCTACTCATACCACTGGCTTCAATTGGTGAGTTTCCCCCATTCTGATCAGCTTAATTGTTTCTCCAAACCCAAGGAATTGACCATGGAGCTTCGGCAATCCTCTGGTGTTCCTAGAAATGAGGGGATTGCCCCCAACCACGGTCTTCAAGGCCCTTTGCTGAAACGCATTTCTGGATTGCTTCCCTTAGCTAAAATTGTGACTGGACTGACCTGGGGTCAGTCTTCCCATGCTAGCACTGTACAATCTGTGTGGTGCATTTGACTCGGGGCCCAGGGTCCCTCAGTTTTTCTATCTCTTTTTTTCTTTTCTTTTGTTCCCCTCACCATAAAAGGATGCTAAGAGCAGCCTCTGGTCTCTGGCTTCCAAGCCACCATGACTGCATCCAGTCAGGCAATAGCAGCCCACCCGTGGGTCAGGGAACGCCCTCCCATGGGTCCTGTAGTGTTTGTTCCAATTTACACCCTGCCTATAGGGGAAACATCCTGTTATAGGCCTTGTGGTGTCACCAGTTTCATGGGTTTTCACAGTTTCAGCTGTGAGTAGCAAACCATCCATGGGATGGATGACTTTTAGGGGACCTAAAACCACAAGCCTTAATGCCCTACTTCTTCAGCTCTTACCCTCACTTTACTGGTATCCCCCCAGCTCCACTTTTATGGGAGCTTTCTAACTACTGTGAGCACACAGGCAAATGGAAAGCATTTTCTCAAACTTTCCTTGCCACTACTGCCAACAAGATTGGTCAGATCCACGAGGCAGCTTAATTTTTTTTCAATTTCAACCTTTTGCTTCCCTCTGCAGCTTGTGGGATGTTGGCTCATCCACAGGGTGGATCACGCCTCTAGATTTCTCTTATTAAGCTTAAAATCTGTGCAGCTCAAAAACGATCGCTTTTCCATCTCTTATTAAGCTTAACATCCCTGCAGCTCAAAAATTGTGGTTTTTATATGCAACATGTGACTGCTGCCATTTTGACTGGGGTCAGGTGACTTTGGCACCACCTTGGCTGAGAGCCAGGTCATGTGACCAAGTTCAGTCATCAACTGAGGTATTCCCTGTCTGGTTCCCCAGTGTTAACTCTGTTACATGTGTGATCTTATAACAATCTTAACTGAGAGCCAGGTCAGGTGACCAAGTTCTCCCATCTTTACTGAAGTATACCCTGCCTTGTCCCCCAGTTTACTTATGTTTTTCTTTGACTAAATTCCTCTTGTTGACTCTATTGCATGAGTTTTGCGCAGTGGCATGCCTTTGGTGGGGTCCACCAAGAGCATTCACTTTGCCAAATTCCTGTTCACTCTGTGTGTGTGTGTGTGTGTGTTCATACATGTAACTTAAATGCACCTATGCTTAATGTTACAATTGGTCATTGCATCTCATTTCAGACTACAAAAACAATAAGTCTCATGTTTTAAACTGGTATGTACTTTTAAATCTCTTACAAAAATACTTTTATTTAATCCAACCCTCATTTAAAATATATTAAGATGTTCTCTACTATTGTCAGTTCTATTAACCTTCCATTGCAAGCAGTTTTTTCTTCTTTCTGTCTTTTTTATGAATGTAAATCTTACCTGTTGAGAGCCAATAGAGTCAAGCTCAGACCCAGCCCTCCAGGCAGATTCTATACTGTAGCTGCACCTAGTAACCAGCCCTCAACTGCTCAGAAATCTAGGAAATATGGCATTTAAATATTTAATCATTAAAAACTTTTCATAACAAAAAGAGACAGGTTGGCTCTTAGTGGCACACTACTTCCTCTAAAGAAGACAGAAGACAAATGGGCATACAACAATGTCCGTCTGCAATTCAATGCAACTGCCAAGTGCTGACCACTGTGAAAAACTACCTTTCATCTAAACTGAAGATCACTTGACATGTACAGAATTACTGGAATTGACAGCCTAGCTGCTCAGGTCAAGGTAGGCTTGTCTTGCTATAGATTTCTTAGCCCACAGGATTTTCTGGAGCCTGGCAGGCCTAGTACTAGACAGCAGAAGGCAAATACAACCTTCAGCGACCATGGAGGACCCTGAAGACTAGCTCTAGGTGCCAACCAAATAAGTTCTCTGTCATTTTGTCATTTTTAATCAGCAACTCAATTAAAATTTTATTCTTCTCAAAGATTGCTGATGCAGTTTGACAGATGATTTTTTTTTTCAGTTTAAAAGAACAACCACACCAAACAAATTTCAGTAAAATTCAAATACAAGACCTGCAAGTTATAAAGGTGTGAGGACAAAGACAAGGTATAAAATTTCTCTTTCACACTGATTTCCATAATCTTAAAAATATTTTTCATTATGCAAAAAATATCTGTAACAGTCATTCTGAGATAAATATGCTACTGTTTATACAATGTATATGTCTACAACTTCTGTTTTTATAAACGCAAAGAATTCTTGTGAGTTCCAGGGAGTTGAATTGAAAGATCCACCTTAAACAGGTCAGATACACCCCTCTCAATTCCCTGGTCCTAAAAAACTTTTTCCCTTAATATAACTTTGTCTTCTGTTCTGCCAATACCTTAAAAAGGTGTAAGAGACACCATACATTTCCATATCACAAACACCAGACAGGAGCAATGGACCAGCTATGCCAGGTTGTGACCAGCACCCAGCCTTCTCAGGTTCCCCCAAAGATGACACCCACAAATAAGCAGGAAGAAGTCTTGAGAACCCGCCAAACCAATTCCTTTAATCTGTGGTGTCTAACCTCCCACCCTTTATTATAAAAAAGAGATGAGAATGTAATGATCTGTTCTGTCTCTTTAAGAGACAAGCCATGCCCACTCCCTCCCCTGTCTGCTGAAACATCAGCCTCCAGCCTGAGTTACCTCTCTTTTCTGTCTCCCTCTCAAAGAGGGAGCTTCTGCCTCTCCCCACTTCTCCCCTTTCCCTTCTGTCTCTTCCTCTCTCTCCTCTCTCTCCACTCCTCCCCTTCTCCCCCTTCCATAAACACAAAATAAATATCCAACCTCACTCTGCATGGCATGCCTATCCATGTCTGTCTCTTGCCCACCCTGTGTCTCCCTGCATGGGGCCAGCCACAGCTGAGGGACCTGCAGCCATCCCTTCCTGGGATTGGCTGCTCTTAGGGCCTGCTCCTTGCCACCACATGGCCCGCTGCCACTGCTTGGGGACCTGCAGTGTTTCTGCTGCCTGCTGCAACCAGGGATTCTGCAGCATTTTCATAATTGATTAAACTGGTCCTAGCATGATTCTCCAGTACATTGATAATCTCCTCTACAGCCCTATATTGTCTCTGTCCCAACAGGCCACCTCTAAACTCTTAAACTTCCTTATATCCCTGGAATATTGAGTCTCACCAGTTAAGGCTCAGCTGTGCTTTCCCATGGTGGTATATTTGGGTGTTCAATTCAGCCTGGGAACTAAGACCCTGATCTCTGACAGGTCCCAGGCCCTGCAGATTTTACAACCCCCAAACCAAACACAGCAGCTCAAATTCTCTCATTTTTTTGGGTCTGCTAGGTTTCTTCTGTCGTTGTTTCCCTAACTTTGCTATTAAAGCCAAGCCTCTGTAGCAGGCACCCAGAGAAACCCCTACAGGGCCTCTTACTCACCCAGCCATTTCCACTGACACTTTTCTCTACTGTAAGATGCCCTTTTAACAGCCTCTGCTTTTCATCTTCCAGACCCCCAAGACCTTACCACTTTTATACAGATGAGAGGTCAGGAGTGGCCACAGGAGTTATAACCCAACAGGTTGGGCCTTCAAATAGAGCTGTCATCTTTTCATCCAAACAGCTGGGCCTCACCATCTGTGGATGGCATCCATGTTTAAGTGTTCTAGGACCAGCAGCTGAATTCACATTGGAGGCTTTCAAGATCACCCTCTCCAGGCCAATCACAGTATATTCCACACACCACTTCTCAGAATTTGAGTCATTTCTTTCTCTCTCTTCTTGGACCTTCACAATTCCAGGTGTAGAATATGTCATTTAAATAATTTAGGGTTCTGTTGAAGTGAGACACAATTGCTCTTGGCATGAGCAATCTATTCCCAAGAGAATGTTGTGCACTGAAGACCCTCCACTTGGAGCTTGTTTACTTCTTGGCAAAGCTGGCCTTTGGGAAAGAACTGCCCAAGCCTCAATCACTAACAAGGTACATGGTATCCAGAAATTGATAAGCAGGACACAAGAAAAAAAGTGTTAAACCTTGCCAGGACAGTATAAGATAGTTTTGAAAAATTCCCTGACTCTGAAAATGGTCTATCAGTTATTCTAGGACTTAACCAAAGTTGGTTGCTTCAACATTGCAAATGAGACTTTGGGCAATTGCCCACGTAGCCAGTTGTCTCCATCATTTGTTGTACATTTTGGAAGTTGCTTGATAACACTTCCTGCTTACACAAGTAATATTATTTCACTTCTCAGATCTTCGATGAGGTTGAAGTCTAGATAGATGTAGTTATTTTCCTCTCATGACTTGACCAATTTATTTATTATACAAGACTTAAACTCATTAGGATAGGATAATGTATTAATATATTTGTTCTTACTGTATATAATTTGTATTAGACTTAGAACTCTCTTATTTCAACCAAAAGGGCAGGTGCCAGGAACAATCATGTCTTACTTCAACAGAAACCTAAGTTATTTAAATCTCATATTCTACAGTTATTTGAAGTGGTTGAATATTATCTATCTATGCAGAATACAATCTTTTTTTTTAATTTATTTATTTTACGTATATAGTGTTCTGGGCACCAGATCTCATTATAGATGGGTGTGAGCCATCATGTGGTTGCTGGGAATTAAACTCAGGACCTCTGGAACAACAGTCAGTTCTCTTAACCTCTGAGCCATCTCTCCAGCCCACAGAATACAATCTTTATGTGGCTAAAGAATCTTATTAGTCTAACTATAAGTATGACAAACGTAGATAACTATTGATCTATAATTCTTAATACCTAATAGCTTAAAGACTAACACTTTATATTAGAATATTATACAATAAACAGCTGTGCAAGAAATAAGTACAATTACCTCAAAATGTAAACAATGAATAAGTATCTTCATCAGAGTTAGAAATGTACTTTGAAATATGATAAATATATCCTAAAATTGTAACAATTTATAAAAATGTTTTAATCAGAGGTAGAAGCATGCATATATACAATATGACAAAATAACTTTGCCTAGATATACAAATATGGTGGATAAAAATAGGAACATATTCAATATAATTTAAGTTTGCATCAATATATAAAAATATATATCAATATAAATTATCTATAAATAATACCTCACAAGTATTAACTCTATTACTCATTATTAAGTGAGTAAGCTCAATTAATAATGTAAGCTTACACTAATCTATTATTCTATCCACTTTTCCCTTTTTTTTCAAAGAGATCCCTGAGCCTACAAAATTTCACCCCAATCCCCAACTCTATACAAATTATAATCATCCCCTAAATGATGTCCGTAATCCTGAAGACAAACTTTGTTGTGAAAGGGGATGTCATCTTCTAGAATTACTTCCATTTGTCATAGATGCGATGTTCTTTCTATGGGATCCTTGAAAATAAAATTATGGTTAAGCTCGAAGATTACTGTGTGCTGTAATTGCAGATAGTCACTGAGTATTTGGTAGGGTTTTACTGAAGTTTCTATTTGGAGTTCTGGCCAGAACATTGTAAAAAAGTGCACCATTTCAGCTAACAAAGTTGGAAAAATCTTGAGTATTTGGTACCCAAAACACAGGTCCTATTGTAGCCTTATCAGTATCAGGATGTCATATCAACCAAGGGAAGTTTTTGTTATGAGGGAACCATTTTCTTCCTGGAAACTTCAAAGATTACCGCAGGAAAATTCATTGTTCATTGTATAAAACTTAAACATTATTTATACAGACATATATATTCAATGAAATGTACTATAGAGACAAAAGTAGTTATGAAGAAAGTAATTTTTTAATCCTTTCTATTTTTGTCCTATAGCAGATGGCTCTTGACATGAGAGAAACTCTGAATTTTTCTTTTAACAACATGCTTTAATGTAGAGAAAGACAGAGCCATTGTCAAACTACAAAACCAGCTCTATATATTCTATATATGTTTAAATGTATGTGTATAAGTTACCTGACCTCATAAATCATATTCCTTTTTCTCGGTGATCCTTAGTGGATACTTATTTTACCATTTGTCAGCATTCAGACATCCAGGGTCTCTTGAATTTTTAAAGATGGTTATTTTCCTGCAAAGCCAAGAAAAGAACCCTGCCCCAACCTTTATGAGGTTATATTACCACCTGTATGGAAGCTAAAACCCTGTGAAAATCATCTCTGACTGGCACTGGTGATGTTGAATCTTGTCCTTGTGCCTTTTTTCCTGGTCAGCAGCTACAATAATTTCCTCACTCTTTTCAAATCCTTTTACTATCATCTTTTGTAAAACCTGAATCTCCTGTCATGTATATATTTCTAGTAATTTTATTGAGGCACCTAGCCTCTGGTCCTCATTTTGCACATGTGATTCCAAGTTTCTACTTTAAAGATAACACCTCATCCTTGGACATTACTTGGATTGTGTGCTGATTGCCATCCTGGAGAGATACTCTATCTGCTAACCTATCATAACTTTTGAACAAATTTTGATTGTCAAATTCAACAGTATGAATTCTTTCAGGTAATTTCTCAGTACCCTTAGATATGGATTCAATTTTGTCTCTCAAATTAATGTTACCCTTTTCAATAGTATTAATTTTTTCAGGTTACTTTTGATTTCCAATGGTATTAATCCTATCAACTAGATGTCCATTATTACTCTGTAAAGACTGTTTCATTTATAAAAGGGCCACAGTCTTTCCTAATGATATAATATGAAGAAAAAACTGACTCCCAATATCCAATAAATTGAAGTAACACCATAAACATATAAGCCACGTGGAATACAATCCATAATATTAGCAAAATGTTACTAAACTTTCAATATTAATGCAGTCTCCCATATTGATTTATTAATTACCTGTTACAAAATTCAGCAAATTGTTTTAGGTGTAATAATCTTCATTATCTAACAGATGCCGTGGCTGCAGAGTTGCGACTAGTAGCAATCCAACTGATGGTGACAGGAAGGATCCTGAGTCACTTTAGTTTTCTGCCTTGGTACTGGTTAAATACTGAGAAATATGATTTGTTTGACAAATTAAAAGCTAGTAAATCAATTCCATACACTGAGAAAGAAACCCAGAACGCATGGGCAGAGAACACATACTGAAAGCTGCAGAAGTTGCTACATGGCAAGGAACCACAGCAGGGAAACAAACTAGGGAACATGGCAGTTGTTCGTGAGTGCGCTTGGGAAATTTCTAAGTAGCCACACAAAATAAGCTCTTCTGTGGCGGGGGTTCTAAAAAAACTTCTTAGGTAAAAGCAAGCCAAGTGGGCAGGATTTAGAGACCTTCTGGGCTATGGGGCGGCTAGGCCTTTAGGCCATCCACTCAGTAGGTACAGAGTCCAAATCCACATGGGCAGCAGATGAAGAATGATGCTTAAAAGAATGCCCACATGATCTCATAATTGAGAATAATAGAGGTTTATTTATTTAGGGATAGATTCACAAATCAATTTCCTCTGCTGGAATGGAGAACAGCAACCAAATCCCACAGCTAGAAAAGAGGCCAGATGCATGCTTTACATTGGAATAAATAGTATAAGAGGCCACGCCCCAGTGGGTGGGTAACTTAAGGGCTACTAGCTGTAGGATTTCCTCCAGCAGTTTTGCAGTTCTCTAATGCTAGAAAGACCATTCCTACCATCTTTATCATACAAAAAATTTTTAAATGTTTTAGAAAGTTAATTAGAGGAACTAGAGATAAAGTACAAATAGTTAATTTTGATTCAGGCTATTACTATGTACTTTTGGATGGCCTGAAGTTCCCTATGTAAACTCAGGTGGACATGGACTCAGCCTCTAGAGAGTCATGGGATTAAATATGTACAACCATGCCAAATCTTTAAGCAGTGTTTTTATAATTTGTCTTCCATACAGACAAATTAAAAATGATTCAATTCCATAATTGAAAATACATACAGAAAGATATAAGCATGTTTTATTGTAGTTTAATTCACATTTATTTTCCACTAAAAGAGAAAAGACCCCAAATTTTTGTTTTTTTATTTATTTATTAAAGATTTCTGCCCATCCCCGCCACCGCCTCCCATTTCCCTCCCCCACCCCCAATCAAGTCCAACTCCCTCATCAGCCCAAAGAGCAATCAGGGTTCCCTGACCTGTGGGAAGTCCAAAGGACCACCCACCTCCATCCAGGTCTAATAAGATGAGCATCCAAACTGCCTAGGCTCCCACAAAGCCAGTACGTGCAGTAGGATCAAAAACCCATTGGCATTGTTCTTGAGTTCTATTTAGTCCTCATTGTCCACTATGTTCAGTGAGTCCGGTTTTATCCCATGCTTTTTCAGACCCAGTACAACTGGCCTTGGTGAGTTCCCAATAGAACATCCCCATTGTCTCAGTGTGTGGGTTCACCCCTTCGCGGTCCTGAGTTCCTTGCTTGTGCTCTCTCTCCTTCTGCTCCTGATTTGGACCTTGAGATTTCTGTCCGGTGCTCCAATGTGGGTCTCTGTCTTTGTCTCCTTTCATCGCCTGATGAAGGTTAATATTCAGGAGGATGCCTATATGTTTTTCTTTGGTTTCACCTTCTTATTTAATTCTCTAGGATCACGAATTATAGGCTCAATGTCCTTTATTTATGGCTAGAAACCAAATATGAGTGAGTACAACCCATGTTCCTCTTTTTAGGTCTGGCTTACCTCACTCAGCATAGTGTTTTCTATTTTTGTCCATTTACATGCAAAATTCAAGAAGTCATTGTTTCTTACTGCCGAGTAGTAATCTAATATGTATATATTCCACACTTTCTTCATCCATTCTTCCATTGAAGGGCATCTAGGTTGTTTCCAGGTTCTGGCTATTACAAA
>NW_004949162.1:539459-540446 GCF_000317375.1 Microtus ochrogaster
GACAGTGTCCTTTGCTTTACAGAAGCTTCTCAGTCTCAGAAGGTCCCATTTATTCAATGAGGCCCTTAATGTCTGTGCTGCTGGGGTTATACGTAGGAAGTTTTCTCCTGTGCCCATGTGTTGTAGAGTACTTCCCACTTTCTCTTCTATCAGGTTCAGTGTGCTTGAACTGATATTGAGGTCTTTAATCCATTTGGACTTGAGTTTTTGGCATGGTGATAGATATGGGTCTATTTTCATTCTTCTACAGATCGACATCCAGTTTTGCCAGCACAATTTGTTGAAGATGCTCTCTTTTTTTTCCATTGTATACTTTTAGCTTCTTTATCGAAAATCAGGTGTTCATAGGTTTGTGGGTTAAAGTCAGGGTCTTCTATTTGATTCCATTGGTTGATTTCTCTGTTTTTATGCCAATACTAAGCTGTTTTCAATACTGTAGCTCTGTAATAGAGTTTCAAGTCAGGGATGGTAATGCCTCCAGACAATCCTTTATTGTATAAGATTGTTTTGCCTATCCTGGGTTTTTTATTTTTCCATATAAAGTTGTTTATTGTCTTCTCCGGATCTGTGAAGAATTTTAATGGGATTTTGATGGGGATTTCATTGAATCTATAGATTGCTTTTGGTAGAATTGCCATTTTTAATATGTTGATCTTCCCAATCTAAGAGCAAGGGAGATCCTTCCATTTTCTTGTGTCCTCTTCAATTTCTTTCTTCAAAGACTTAAAGTTCTTGTCAAATAGATCTTTCACTTCCTTGGTACAAGTTACCCCAAGATATTTTATGCTATTTGTGGCTATCGTGAAAGGTGATGCTTCTCTGATTTCCCTCTCTGCTTCCTTATCCTTAATGTATAGGAAGGCAACTTATTTTTTGGAGTTGATCTTGTATCCTGCCACATTACTAAAGGTGTTTATCAGCTGTAGGAGTTGTTTGGTAGAGTTTTTGGGATCGCTTATGTATACTATCATATCATCTACAAATAAC
>NW_004949162.1:542137-588831 GCF_000317375.1 Microtus ochrogaster
TTGAGTTCTAGTAATATTTCTTTTACATAAGTGGATGCTTTTATATTAGGGGAGTAGATATTCAGGATTGAAACTTCATCCTGATGAATTGTTCCTGTTATCAGTATAAAGTGTCCATCTCAATCTCTTCTGATTGATATTAGTTTGAAGTCAGTTTTGTTAGAAATTAGTATGGCCACACCTGCTTTTTTCTTCGGACCATTTGCTTGAAACACCTTTTCCCAACCCTTTACTCTGAGTAGATGCCTGTCTTTGTGGTTGAGATGTGTTTCTTGCAAACAGCAGACTGTTGGATCTTGTTTTGTTATCCAGTCTCTTAGCCTGTGTCTTTTTATAGGTGAATTGAGACCCATAATATTAAGTGATATTAATGACCAGTGGTTGTTTACTCTGGTTATTCTTATTGTTTTTGGTAGTAGAGTTTGTGTGTCTCCCATCTTTGAGTTGTGCTGGTGAAGGGTCGCTAGATGCCTGAGTTGTTGTAGGCAGTGTTGGCAATGTTGGATTCCTTGGGTTGTGATTTTCCTTTTATTACTTTCTGTAGGGCTGGATTTGTGGCTACGTATTGTTTAAATTTGTTCTTATCCTGGAATGTCTTGTTTTCTCCATTGATAGTGAACAATAGCTTGGCTGGTTATAGTAGTTTGGGTTTGCATCCATGGTCTCTTAGTTACTGCAGTACATCTATCCAGGACCTTCTGGCTTTCATGGTTTCCATAGAGAAGTCATGTGTAAGTCTGATTGGTTTACCTTTATAAGTTGCTTGCCCTTTTTCCTTTGCAGCTCTTAATATTCTTTCTTTAACCTGTGTATTTTGTGTTTTGATTATTAAATGGCGAGGGGATGTTTTTTCTTTGATCCAGTCTGTTTGGTGTTCTGTATGCTTCTTGAATATTAAAAGAAATATCTTTCTTCGTGTTGGAAAAGTTTTCTTCCATGATTTTGTTAAAAATATTTTCTGGGCTTTTGAGCTGTGACTCTTCTCCTTCTTCTATTCCTATTATTCTTAAGTTTGGTCCTTTTATTGTGTCCCATATTTCCTGAATGTTTTGTGATGAGAATTTGTTTGCTTTGCTGTTTTCTTTGATCAGTGCATTTATTTCTCTATGGTGTCCTCAGAATCTGAGATTCTTTCTTCTATCTCTTGTATTCTATTGATTATGCTTGTTTCTGTAGACTCTGCTTGTTGACCTAGACTTTCCATATCCAGCTGGTCCCCAGTTTGTGTTTTCTTCATTGCTTCCCTTTCAGTTTTCAATTCTTGAACTGTTTCCATTACTTGTTTGATTGTTTTTTCTTGGTTTCCCAGGGTATCATGAACATATTTACTCATTTCTTCAAACTTTTTGTTATACTTCTCATCCATTTGTATAAGGGCAGTTTTTACATGTTGTTTAAGGGATCTATTGCTTTCATAAAGTCAATTTTTTCCACTTCTTCTGTGTTAGGGTGTTCAAGTCCTTCTGTTGTAAGATCATTGGGTTCTGGTGTTTTCATGTTGTTTTTCAGATTATTGGGTGAATTCTTGCCTTGGCGCCTGCCCATCTTCTCCTATCCATGCTATCTAATGGGTCTTTTAAAATCGGATCAGGTTTTCCTGCTGGCCAGGGGCTCTGCTTACAGAATGCCCTCGCTCCGTTTCCTGGCTCCTGCCAGGCCATGATCCCTCTCACCGCTCAGAAGAGTCTTCAGGAACAGGACCAGTCTCCCCATTCGCCAGGGACCTTGCCAACAAAAGGCCTACCTCTTTGATTTAATTTTAGTGGGGCAATCTGCTCTCGGTGTTGTGCGCCGGTCACCCCTACTTGCGTCTGTGCCCGCGCTGGTCCCCACCGCTTGCATCTGCCTAGACTCCAAATTTTGAAACAGCAAAAATTCCCTTTATATACCCAGACACTGAGACCATTTTAGATTATTGTACCATGAATTCCAATATTGAAGTCTTTGTATCTCTTGTACAAGTAAGCCCTTGTTGGATATTTTCAAATACTCACAAATATCATATAAATATCATTTCATTAAATAGTGGTCTGGAAACACATCTCTCTACAGATGACTAGAGAATTTTCTTATGGCATTTGGAAATCACAGCTAAATGTGTTGTGAAGATGAAGCCAGTAAACAAATAGAAACTGACAGATATCTTTAGCAGAGTTTCACCCACATTAGTATAATGTATTAGTGTACAGCAGCAACAAAAGGACTGTCAGGCTATGTGATGTTCACTCTGTACCTGCCCTCTGCAATAGGCATTTCAACTCACCATTTTGACATAGTCCAACAACAACATTACGATTTTTGATAGAAACATCTGAGAATGATACACTGGAAACCTCCAGACAGAACATTGAACACCCAGGCAAATTAAAGCCCTGAGAAGTGTTTATGGAGATGGGAGGGATAAATAAAATCTCTCACTCCCAAACCAGACAGTCAAAATAAGCTTAAATGTTTGAGAAAGCTGCTGATTATGGAATTCAAGAAAGCAGTAAACCTCCGCAATGTACCCTGGAACCATAAAGTAACAAAATAGGCAATCTGATTTATCATTTACTCTGTAGTTTATCCCGAAAAGGGTTTCTTGGTCTGCTGAAGCCAGGTCTTCCCTTCTCCCTACACTCTAATACAATAACTGATTCTGAGATCATGCCAAAGTGCATTCTCTTGTGTCCTCAAATAATCAGCCACAGGGTTGAGGAACAGAAATTTCTCAGACCAATAAAGTGTGCTTATCCTGTTTTGAGGTTGAACTGAGTCTATTTCTGGATTTTCCTCCACTTATTGTATCTGGCAGGGAGGGTAGAAGAAAGAACCACAAGAGTAGTGTGGCCACTTTGGATCCTTCACACAGTCTGGAACCTCAGAGAGTACATTATTCCTCTAGGTGTCAACAAAAATTTGCATGTCTTCCAGTATAAAATCAGTTATGGAAACTAAAGGATGTCTAAATCTTCTCTTTTATAGTGTGGCAAGTAATTTTTTTATCAAAGAAAGAACATTGTCCTCTCTATTGAGACCAGAGACAGAGTTCTATTTTCTTCATAGACACAGGTCTCTACTGGAGTTCTGCAGAGATGTATGCTGCTGAAGGAAGAAGTCACTTGAAGCAGAATTGGTTGGCTTTGCTCAATAAATGTCCTTACTTTGATATATTTAAGTTTGAACCTTATTTTCCAGTATAGACAAATAACGTCTAAAATAAAAGATCTTGTTACATGTTTGTCTAATTCTCCCCTCTGTTATTCCACTGATCTCTGAGCCTTTACCTGAACATATTGTTGTTGTTACCATCCATTTTTCTCTCTTTCCTTGGAATCCAAGTGAACTGCATCAGTACTGGTATGTGATCACTACTGGTAGCAATCCCATATAGATTTATTTACTCACTCTGTTTGCTTGCATACCTTTAGTAGAACCACATAATATAAACAATAAACTATAAGGTTTTAAAACAATAATAATAACAAGAAATGATTGCAAAAATTTCTTTTTCCCTTGAATGTCTTGGTGTTTTATTTATTAAAGAGCTTTCTACAAGAAACTTACTATACTATATAAGCAGCCTGTTGGACCCTGGTGTCCAATCACCAAGAAGGAGTTGCCCCAAAAGACCACTCTCACACCATAGTTGATATAAAAGCATGAGGATTTTATTAATTCTGTTGCAACAGGGTCTTTCAGCATTCAAGAAGCCAGAAAGACACCAAAAAGCTGGTACAGACTTCTTTTAAAGCAAAAAGCCACAGAAACAAGAGGGGAGTCTTGGGATTGTTTTCCAACTATTGGGATTTGATTATTCAAAGGGCTATTACCAATAATTTGCTGGAGAGCTGTTGCTAGATCAGGTGAGGTAAGAGGAAACATTTGAGGGTTACTTTGACCCCTTCCCAGGGACTGAGTCAAAACATCGGGACCTGAGTCAACATCTTAGGGGTTACCTTGCCCCAATTTTAATAACTAAGTTCTATCTGGAGAACATTCATAAAGACTCAGGAAGATGGAGAGTTTCCAACATTTCAGTACTTGTGTGGGTAATTGTTATATTCCTGGTTCCCAGGGGAAGGGGGAAAGCATTAAGGCTGAGAGGCCTCAGAGTTGTCTTAAAGTTCTACACAGACAATATCTAGAACACTCAATGGTATTTTCAGGGACAAAAACCCTCTCCTATGGTGTATTAGATACTTTGAGATGTTATATTGACTCTTTATGTTGCTAGAGTATCATTTAGCAAATTACAACTTCAATGGGTCATTAATATTTAGCATAACTTACCTCAATTAAAATACAGTGTGAGGTATTGATAAAAATATGCAGTCCATGTTATCATAATTCAATAATATGTTTCTTTACAACCATTTATTTACATGGGCTATGGAAAATCATTTTCCTTCAATAAAAAGGTAAGGTATAATGATTACAAATAATCTCTTTTATTAAAAAGTGTGGCTATATAAGAGTTAAAAATTTGCATTGTATATAAAATATTTATTAGGGTAAATGCAAATGTGTTATAACTTATCAAGATGTAGATCATAAAAAGATATTTGAGGAACCCTCTCTTCTGTCTGATTCACCAATCCCAATATCCCAGTCTCCTGCCCAGCACTAAGTAGATCCCCAGTTGGAGTCATCTTTTCACCCCACCCACATGTCTGGATCCCAGAGGCTATTTCTTCCCCTAATCTCCTGTCCTAGACTCATCATCCTATCAGAGCCCCCAACTCCAGCAGGCACCACCTGCTAAAACATAGACCATGCCTGCCAGTGTAGCTGGATACTGCATGTTGGGTTCCCATCTGCCCAGACTCAAATAATTACACAGAAACTATAGTAATTACAATGTTGTTTGATCTATTAGCTCATGCTTCTATTAACTAACTCTTACATCTTAACTGAACCCATTTCTATTAATTTCTGTATTTCCACAAGGCTTTGGCCTACTGTTAAGTTTCCAGTGTCTGTCTCTTTCAACAGCTACATAATATATATCTAACCGGGCATAGTTTCTTTATATATCTCTGCTCAGATTTCCCATCTTGTTAGATTCTGCCCTGACATAGGCTAAAGTAGACTCTTTATCAAACAATGGTAATGAAACATGTTCATAGCATACAGAGGGCAATCCCATATCGTCTCCCCCTTTCCTTTGAAATCAAAAACAAGGTTTTAACTTTAACATAGTAAAATTACATATAACTAAACAGGTATTGAGTACGATTTACAACTACAATATACAATATATTACAATATACAATAGTCTATTACATCTGGCAGAATTTAAAAAAATATTTTATTATCTATTTTATCTTTGTGAATCTAAAGTTTCATATCTAATTTATCCTTTATCATAACTAAGGAAAAATATAATTATAGCTATCTGCACTTCAACTTCATCAAAGATCTGCGAAGGGAAACATTTTCACAGCATACAAAGGGAAATCCCATTTAGAGCTCTGTAGCAGAACATCCATGACATACTTCCTTGCCCCTCTAATTGCATCTCCTATGAATTCCAACAATGTTCTCCTAACCATACATTCTCCAATTGTTCCATTGTTCTAGACTCCCCCTCCAGCAGGCATCTAATGGTAAACTATGGGCATTTCACTCCCAGGACAATAAGTACATTATAGAGAGGACCACATTTTTTCCTAGTGCTCTGGACAACAAATGCACCAACCCCTGTTTCATCCTTAGTTCTGTAGCAGAAAACCTGATATCATCTCACTTTCCTCACTGACCACACTAACACATCAGAAAGATGTTCTCTTCCAAACTTCCTTCCTCTAACTCATCCCTTTATTCAAGCCTTCCACACCAGTGTGCATTCACTTTGAACATACAATCTAAAATAGCCAGAAAATCTGGCAGAACACAGCCACAACACTCTCTAAAATACAAAGAGGAATCAGTTGTCATACAATTGCATATCAGGATGGTAATTATCCATTTTTTATCATTTCCATTGTTTTATACAGGATTGACTGGCCCATAAGCAAAAGGAATTGAAGAAATTGATAAAATATCAATAGAAATTATTTTATAATCTTCAGAATTTTATAAACCATTATGTTACTAGTAAAGTTCTAAAGTAAAAATTTATATTACCTGGTGATAAACTAAAGAAAGTATAAAAAATTATCCTACTTGTTTTTGGTATAGTTCAATTCCTTTACCTGTAAGAAGTAATCCTAAGGATAATCAAAGAAATGAAATTTGGAAAATGTAGATATTTCACTTAACAGAATTTGTAAAAAATAAAATATATACATCATACTATTGATACATACTCAGGATTTCAATGAGTATCTGCCTAAGTTCTGAAAAGGGTGATTCTGTAATTATTCCTTTATTAGAAACAATGGCTATAGGGGAAATTAATGCAAATTAAACATAAGCACCTGCTTACATTTTCAGTAAAATAAAACATTTGTGTCATTATAGGTAAACACAATACGGGGATAGCACATAAACCTGGACAAACACTTGTTGGAAGCTCTAATCACACTTTAAAAGAGATGTCATTTAGATGCCACTTCTGAAAGTCTTTATTTTTAGAGCAAGGCCAATGGTTTGGATGCCAGTGAGTTGTTGACACCATTGCAAGCTCACCTATGATGATTCCAGTCCAGAAACTCTCTGAAAGAATATTAAGAAGAACTCATAGTATGATTGGATCGATGGTTGCTGTGGTATGGAAATTATTGTATTGACTCTAACTGTTGTCATGCCTGGAATAGCATGAGGTAATTCAGACTGCTGAATTGTTAAAGTGTGGCATAAACATGCTACAGAACTTTGGACTTAGCAAAATAAAATAGATACCAAGGTAGTCAATGAAATAGAAAAAAAATTCCCATACAAAAAGAAAGATCTAGATTTCAGGATCTATAACTATAATAATATTAAATCCATATGCCAATATACACATGTAAAAATGTAGTAACAGCCAAGGAAATATCTATCAACTTAAGGGGAGCTATTCTATCACATCTAGCACTGAATGTTTCAAGGTAGCTAAAGCATAAGAAAAAGACCTTAAAACAAGTATATGAATATAATAGTGGTTCTTAAAGAGGAAAATGCATGTATCACCTGTAGAAATCAAAGTAAAAACAAAAAGTACAATGAATGAATAGATCTGTTCAAGAACTGAAATTAAAAATAGAATTTATAGACAATTCAAACAGATATAATTCTGGAAATGAAAGAAGTTAGGAATTCTAATAATAACTATAAAGACAAGCTTCAACAACAGAATAAAAGATAGAAAAGAGAATCTGAGAAAATAAGAATATGACAAAAGAAATGGAAACATCTGTCAAAGAAAATGTCAAGTCTAAAAGTCTCCTGAACAAAAAAAAAATCCAGAATATCTGGAACACTACTGAAAGCCCAAACCTAGGAATAATAGGTACAGTAGAAGCGTAAGAACGCTATTACGAACTTCCATAAAATGTTTCAACACAACATAGCAGAAAAATTTCTAACCAAATGTAGGCACCTATAAATGTATGAGAAGTATACAAAAAAACCCACAAAATACATTGAACTAGAAAAGAACGTCCCCGTGAACACATAATAATTAAAACCCTAAGCATACAGAACAAAGAATACTTAAAACTTAAAGGGATAATGACCATGTAACACATAAAAGAAGAGCTATTGTATTTACAACTGACTTCTCAATATAGGCCCTAAAATCCAAATGGACATGGAAGACATGCTGTAGGCCCTAAAATGTCACAAATGGCAGCTAAGACTACTTTACCCAGCAAAACTTTAATTTACCATAGATGGAGAAAATAAGATAGTCTATAATAAAAATCAATTAAAATAATATCTATCTACAAATCAAGCACTATAGAAAGTGCTAAGAAGGAAAACTCCTACCTAAACAAGTTATTGATACCATGAAATCACAGGAAACAAATAATACACTTGAGCAAAAATAGAAACAGACACACACTCACGCACTCATACAAATACACAAACACACTGTTCCCCACCATAATCATCAACAACAAGATAATAGAAATCACCGATGATTGATTGGTTTTTCTGATTATCAATAGTATCAACTTCCTTGTACTGTCAGAATGGATGCAAAAACAGGAACCATCCTTTTGTTATATTCAAGAAACAAATGTCAGTAGATAGATATTCCCTTAATGCTAAGGGTTGCAAAAAGATCTTCCAAGTAAACAAATATAAGATGCAAGGTGAAGTAACCATTTCAATAACTAACAAAGTAGTCTTTAAACCATACCTAATCAAAAGAAATGGAAAAGGATAGTACATACTCATCAAATGAGAAATCCAACAAGATGACATTTCAGTTATTAACATCTTTGCCCCCCCCACAAACAAGAGCACCTAAGTTTGCAAAAGAAACAATACTACAGCTTGAATCACATACTGACACCCTCACAATGATAGTGGGAGACTTCAATATCACATTCTCAACAATCGACAAGTCTTGATAAAAACGAAATAGAGAAATATTAGAGCTAACAATGGCTATCAAACAATTAAACTTAACAAATATTTATGGAACATTTCAACCAAATGCAAAAGAATATACCTTGTTTTTTGCCCATTTTATTTATTTATTTATTTATTTATTTATTTATTAAAAATTTCCACCTCCTCCCATTTGCCTCCCACTCCCACCACTCCCCCTCTCCCTCCCTCTCCAGTCATAAGAGAAGTCAGGGTGCCCTGGCCTGTGGGAAGTCCAAGGCCCTCCCTGCTCCATCCAGGTATAGGAAGGTGTGTATCAAAACAGACTAGGCTCCCAACAAGCTAGTACATACATTAGAATCAAAACCCAGTGCCATTGTCTTTGGCTTCTCAGTCAGCCCTCATTGTCCGCCTCATTGTCAGAGAGTTGGGTTTTATCCCATGCTTTTTCAGTTCCAGTCCAGCTGGCCTTGGTAAGCTCCCATTAGATCAGTCCCACCATCTCCGTGGGTGGACGTACCCCTCGTGGTCCTGACTTCCTTGCTCATGTTCTCCCTCCTTCTGCTCTTCATCTAGACATTGGGAGTTCAGTCCAGTATTCCAATGTGGGTCTCTGTTTCTATCTCCATTCATCGCCAGATGAAGGTTCTATGGTGATATGCAAAATATTCTACAGTCTGAATACGGTACAAAGCCAGTTCAGGCACCCCCTCCTCTGTTGCCCAAGGACCTAGCTGGGGACATCCCCTTGGACACCTGGGAACCCCTCTAGAGCCAAGTCTCTTGCCAACCCTAAAATGGCTCCCTTAATTAAGATATATTCTTCCCTATTCCCATATCCACCCTTCCTCCATCTCAACAATCCCATTCCCCCAAGCTCTCCCCAATCCTTCCCTTCTCCCTTATCTCTCACCATCTCCCCTTACCCCCACTCCCTGTGCTCTCAACTTTTGCCTGGCAATCATTAGAGTTCTACTCAGCAGTAAAAAAATCAATGACATCTTGAATTTTGCATGCAAATGGATGGAAATAGAAAACACTTTACCGAGTGAGATAACCCAGACCCAAAAAGATGAATATGGTATGTACTCACTCATTAGTGGATTCTAACCATGAACAAAGGACATTGAGCCTTTAGTTCATGATCCTAGAGAAGCTAAATAAAAAGATGAACCCGAAGAAAAATTATATTTATCCTCCTGGATATTGGAAGTAGACAAGAATATACCTTTTTATTTGTATTTCCTGGGATGTTCTCCAAAATTGAACACTTTCTCAGACACAAAGCAACTGTCAACAGATATAGTGTTGGGGTAGCACCTCTGGTTTGTTTCTGGCTGATTATTTCAACATGAAATAATCACTTAGAAACTATATTATTTGCAATAACGTTTGGCCAATAGCTTAAGTGTATTGCTAGTTCACTCTTACATCTAATATTAACCAATCTTCATTATTTTATATTTTAATACAAGGCTTGTGGCTTACCAGCAAGGTCCTAGCTGATAGTTAATCTCTTTGCCTTCTTGTGGCTACATGGCCTCTTCCTGACTCCACCTGCTTTCTCCCAGAATTCAGTTTAGTTTGCTTCCCTAGCTCTATTCTGCTAAGCCACTGGCTGAAACAGATTCATTCATTAACCAATAAAATCAACATATATAGAGGAAGCCTTCCCACACAATTTTCCCTTTTCTTTTTAAATGAAAAATAAACTTTTAACTTTAATGTAATACAATTACATATAATAAAACAGATATCAAACAAGAATTACAGTTACAATATTTACATGTGCTTTATTTTTTTATAACTAAAGAAATTATAACTATAACTATCTATTTTTCAACTCCATCAAAGACTCCAGGAGGATATAATATTACCTAAGTACATAGGAAGTGCATAGTAAGCAACTTCCAAAACTCTAGAATTTACAGAGACATCTTGCTGCATGGACAGTAAACCAAAATTCTTCGGTATCATTGGTGCATCCAATCTTAAGCCCCGAGACCCACAGTATCCAGCAGATGTTTCCATGAAGCAGGAAATTTGAAGATATATTCTGCCTTATAATGGCAAAGTCCATTAGCTGCTTTTTTTTTTGTCTTGCAGAATGTCTGACAGACTCTTTCATGAAGCAGTAACCCCCAAAGACTGTCTCATATTTTAGGCAACTTTAGTAGTCATTTTTTGTGTATCCTGCATTCCATATGTTAAAGCATAACATTAATCAGTCCAAGTAAGAGCAGTTTGGTGAAATCAGAATGATATTGGCTAGAAAACAGATGCAACAATAAATTAAATCTAATTGAATACATATACACAAATCCACAAATTTTGGATATTTGATTTTTGATAAAGAATCCAGAATTAAACACTAGAAAAATAAAAGCATCTTCAACAAATATTGTTGGTCCAAGTGGACATGTTGAAGAATGCAAATAAATTTTTATTCATTATATTCCACAAAACTCAAGCCCAAATTGATTAAATATCTCATCATAAAAATAGATACAATGAACCAGATAGATGAGAAAGTGGAAATAGTCTTGAATGTATTGCCACAGTAAAAGCCTTCCTGAACAAAACACTGTTAGCATAGGCACAAAATCAGCAATTAAGCAATGGAATATCATGAAACAAAAAATCTTCCATAAAGCAAAGGGTATCATCATTGAGACAAAACAGCAGCCTACAAAATGGGATAAGGCTTTTTACCAATGCCCCACCCAATGCAATGTTATTATCTACAGTATATGAAGAAAAAAAGAAACTAGATTTTAAAAAATTAAATAGTCCAATTCAAAATGTATATAGATCTAAACAAAAAATTCTCAGTAGAGTAAATCAAATGGATAAAAAATACTTAAGGAAAGGTTCAACATCCATAGACATCAGGGAAATGCCAATCAAAACTACTTACAGAGTGCAACTTATACTTTTCAGAAAGACTAAGACGAATAACACAAGTGACAGCTCACAGTCCTAAAAATGTAGAGCAACAGAACATTCCTCCAGTGCTGCTGAAAGTGTAAACCTGTAGAGCCACTGTAGAAATCAACATTGCAGTTCCTCAGGAAATTGGGAATTGATGTACCTCAAGACTCAGCTATTGCACTCAAGCATATTCCCAAAGGATACTCCATCATACTCACTTGCTCAACCATCTTCATTGCAGTGTTATGTACAATATCCAGAAACTGGAAACAACTTGGATGTCTCTTAACAGAAAAATGTAGAAAAAGAATGTCATCCATGTATACAATGAAGTGTTATTCAATTGTTGAGAAAACATCCTGAAGTCTGTAGGCAAATAGATTTAACTAGAAAAAAATCACCTTGAGCGAAATAAACCAAACATAGAAATATTGATATTGCGTGTATTCACTTAAAAGTACATATTATCCTTAAGGAAGTGATGACTGACTGCAATCCATAGACACAGAAAGGCTAGGTGAAGAGGAGAATCCTACGGCATTGCAGGGATATCATTGAAAATGTAAAGTAGAACAGATTTTACAGACAGACCTGGAAAGCATAGATATGGGAGTAGGGGATGAGTTGGGGGGATGATGAAATGTAGAAAAGGAGTATGGGGAGTGAAAGCTGTTATTGGGGGCATTTCATGTGTGGTGTAGAAATCTAGTACAGTGAAACTTCCTGCATTCTATGAAGGTCAAGTGAGTCAGGACTTACTAGTAATAGGATTATGGGACTTTTAACTGGTCCTCTTTTTTTTCACCAGGCAAGGCTTCCAATGGCTAGATTGGTTTCCATTCAATTGAGTTGTTGTCAAAGTAATTCCCATGGAAATCCCTAACAACCCAGCCTATTTCCATGATAAAGGATTGCTTTCCCCAGACTGACAGAGGGAACCCACTAAAGAGGAAAGTAGCAGTACATTTTCAAGCTTGTGCCTGTAAGGAACTTTTATTTCTAAGTTCTAGACTGTTTGGTGCACTAAGATACTCTGCAGGCTACTGAAAGAGAAATGTGGACACCAATCCAGTCACAAAACATTGGACCTACAATCTCTCCTGCCTGCAAAATATTCTAGGGCAACTATTGATGTGGGATGTCTTTTTGTATGCTGTGAATGTTTTATTTCCATTGGTTAATAAAGAAGTTGATTTGACCAATAGCCAAGCAGAATAGAGTCAACTGGGAAAGCCAAGCAAAGATACAGGGGGAAAAAAGGCAGAGCTGTGGAGATGGCAGAAGCCAGGTGCCAGAGAAGGAAGATATGAGGTAACAAGCCATGAATCTTGTAGTAAAATATAAAATAAAAGAAATGGGTTAATCAAAATTGTAAGGACTACTTAGTAAAAAGCCTGAGGCATTGGCCAAACATTTTATAATTAATATAAGCATCTGTGTGTTTATTTGGGAATGAGCAAGTGTGAGAGAAACCTCCATTTACAAACGGAGCTACAGAAATTGTGGGAGTAGCAAACCAATGTCTGATGCTACTTAAGATTCACTTCACAGCTCAAAACCCATATTCTACATTGCTTGAACAATGAAGAGTCACAGAATAGATAGCTCAGGGACATAGTATAAAACCTGATATTACTGGTCTAAACAAAATAAAGTCAGTAAAATTATTCCCAGTGATGTTCTGCCATATTCATAGATCTATGTCTTATTCAATCATCATCAGAGAAGTTTCTTCCAGAAGCAGGTGGAGCAGAAGCAGAGACCCACTATCAGAAAGAGAACCTGTTATACAGAAAGAGAACCTAAGTTTGAGGTCTTCATGTTATATTTCCCCTGAGTACTCAGGTAATACTATAGAAGCAGAATCAGAAAGATTGTAATGGCCAGAGGGGATAGAGGACTCCAAGAGAACAGAGCCCTCTGAATCAACTACAAAAGGTATATATAAGCTCACAGAAACATAAGCAGCAAGCACAGGGCTTGAATTGATATATACCAAATCCTTTGTGTATATTTTGCAGCTATTAGTATTTTTTATCAACTTGTAACTTTGAGAGCTAGTGGGTCTCTAACTCTTTTTCCTGATCAGGGGACTCTTCCTCCTATTGTATTCCCTTGTCCGGGTTCCATATGATAGCTTTCCTTCATCTTATTATATTTTAGTTATTCATGATTAGATATTGTTTTCTAAATGATTACTCTTTGGGAATGAGTAACAAAAAAAGGAGTGAATTTGGAAAGGAGGGGAGATGGAGGGAAACTTGGAGGAATAGGGGAAAGCAAAAATATGATCAAGGAATATTTTATGAGAAAATATATTTTCAACAATAGAAAAAATATGAGGCGATATGGCTAGGATTAAAGCCATAGCTTTGACAGACTCATAGCTTTTCTTCTTTGATTTTGTTGAAAATATTTTCTGGGCTTTTGAGCTAGGATTCCTCTCCTTCCTCTTTTTTTATTTTTCTTAGGTTTTATGTTTTCAGAGTGTCATATTTTGTAACACCCGATTTTGTGTTACACCCTCAGTAGAGTTTGTGCGCCACTGTACCATATGCAAGTCGGACAAGGGCCTGGAGATTGAAAGAACACACAAAGAGACCTGGGTCATTAGAAAGGAGATCAGCCGAATGCCATTTATTCAACCTTGGGGAAATCCTTATATACCTAGATGCTGCACAAGGATTTCTGCCCAGGCAGGTGGGAAATTACCATACCAACGATGGAGTAAATGCCCTACAGCTAATCACCAGGCAGGGCAGGGGGAGCACAGGAACAAACAGAATGCTTTAGTATCTGACCAGAAACTGTCCTCAAGATGAACCCCAGGAACAAGGGTAGACCCGGGCCCTATAATATTTCCTGGTTCTTTTGTGTCAGGAATTCTTTATTTAAAATTTTCTTTGACTAACGTATCAATTTCTTCTTTCATATTTTCAGTACCCTAAAATCTTTCCTCCATCTCTTGTATTCTGTTGGTGATGCTTGGATCTGTGGTTCCTGTTGATATAACTAGATTTTCTGGTTTCAGGATTCCCTCAGTTTTTGTTTTCTTAAATGATTATATTTCAATTTTCAGATTATGAACATTTTTATTCATTTTCTTCAATTGCATTTTTCTTGGCTTACTTTAAAGGATTTATTCATTTTTCATTATTTATTTGGTTTCTGTTTTTAATTTATCTTATTTTATTTATTTTTTGAGATAGGTGTTTCTCTGTAGCTTTAGAAGTTGTTCTAGAACTAGCTCTTGCAGACCAGGCTGGACTTAAAGTCACAGAGATCTACCTGCCTCCACCTCCTTAGTGCTGGGACTAAAAGCATATGCCACCCCTGCCCAACCCAACTCAATTCTTACAGACCTTGATATACAAAATTCAGTTTCTTATGAAAAATAGTTAGAAAATTCCTGAACAATAAGAGAACTTCTGGAGATATCACTCTCCACAGCTTCAAGCTGTACTAGAAAACGATAAAAATAAAAATCACATGGTATTAGCCTAAAAACAGACATGCTAACCAATGCAACTGAAGCAAAAACTCAGGCA
Organism: Microtus ochrogaster; assembly: GCF_000317375.1. Taxonomy (NCBI): domain Eukaryota; kingdom Metazoa; phylum Chordata; class Mammalia; order Rodentia; family Cricetidae; genus Microtus; species Microtus ochrogaster. Next base: position 557,080 of record NW_004949162.1, read on the forward strand.
TAAATCCACAAACCTGAATTTTAATAATGAAGGCCAAAATACACAATGGTGCTGGTCTAATTGGATACTTATATGTAATAAAATACAACTAGAACTCTATTAACCTGCACAAAACTAAAGTCCAAGTGATTCAAAGTCCTCAAAATAAAACCAATCACACCAAATCTGATAGTAAAGTATGAAACAGCCTTCAATGCATCAGCACAAGAGAATATTCCCTAAGCAGAACACCAGTAGGACAGACACTAAACTAGACAATTAATAAATGGGACCTCATGGAAAAGAACAACTGAAAGGCAAAGGACATGATCAATAGGACAAAATGTCAACCTACAAAATGGGAAAAGGTTACTGCTTGTCCCATTAGCTCTAGCTTCTTATTGGCTAAATCTTTATATGTTAATTTAGCCAATTTTTATTAATCTGTGTATTGCCACGTGGCAGTGGCTTACTGGTAAAGCATGCCTATCTCCGGCGACAGATCCATAGCATCTCTTTGACTTTCCCCTTCTCCCAGCATTCAGTTTTGTCTTCCCTGCCTACCTACGTTCTGCCCTATCACAAGCCCAAAGCAGTTTCTTTATTAACCAATAAAAGCAACACAAAGACAAAAGGACTTCCTACACCAGGTTTCTTCAAACTCCACATCCAGTAAAGGGTAAATATCTAAAAAATATAAAGAACTCAAGAAGCTAGAAATGAATAAACCAAGCAGTCCAATTAAAAATTGGTTACAGGTTCAAACAGAGGATTCTCATTAGAGCCATCTCAAATGGCTGTGAAACATTTACAGAAGTGTTCATTATCATTAGCCATCAGGGAAATGCCAATGAAAATGTCTCTGAGATTATATCTTACACATGTCAGAATTGCTAAGATTTATGACACAAGTGACAACTCATGTTGGCCAGAATGTGGAGCAAGGGGAACAATCTTCCCTTGCTGGTGGGAAAGCAAATTTTCCCAGCTATTATGGAAATTGATATTACAGTTACTCAGAAGACTGTGACTCAATCTACTGCAAGATCAAGGTATACCCCTCTTGAACATGCAACCAAAAGACAGTCCATCCAACCAAAGGGACTGTTACTCAACTATGTTCATTGCAGCTTTATTCATAATGCCCAGAAACTGTAAACAACCTAGATGATGCTTAACTAAAGAATTGATAAAGTGTTGTTCATTTACAGAATGAATTATTACCCAGCTAGTATGAATAAAAGACATAATGAAATTGGTAGGAAATAGATGGAAATCAGCAAAAATCATACTGAATGCTCAAACCCAGACCCAGAAAGACAAATATGGTATGTATTCATCTATAAGTTGATATTAGCTATTAAGTAAAGGATAAGCACACTACAATTTACAGATCCATAGAAGTTTTATATAGAGGAAAGCTTTTGGGGAGAAGCATGGATTTCACTAAGAAGGGAAAATAAAGTACATTTTTGTGAGTAGAATTCAGAGGGATGGGCATGGAAAGGAAATAGAGTATGAGGAGAAATGATGGTATATGTGGGCATTTAGGGGGCAATATAGAAATATAGTGCAATAGAAACTTCCCAGAATTTATGAGGATGACCCTAGAAGAGGACTTCTAATCATGAAGCATACGTAGCCATCTTCTGTAGTCAGGCTTGGTTCCTATTGGATTCTGGGTAACAGTAACAACTCTACTATTGTTTCAGTTTGTTCTGCTCTAAGTTGTTACCCACAATTTCTTGAGAATAGACTACAACCACCAACATCACATAGGTGTCAGTCCCTTTCTTAGAATAAGGCCAAACCATAATCCCCTTTTAAGTGAGAGACTCATAACTGACTCTGGGCCACCCAAACCTCACCCCCTAATAGGCTAAAGGTGTATGACTATGGAAAGTACCCAACTTCCTTTTCCCAGTATTTCATTACAATTGGATGGAAATTTGGATGTATCTTTGTGTGTGTGTGTGTGTGTGTGTGTGTGTGTGTGTGTGTGTGTGTGTGTGTTTCCCTTGAAAACTGGCTGCTGCCCCTGCCTTAAGGACATGGTTTGGAGTACAATTCCTGCTTCTTCTTTGAAATCATCTTTTTCTAAATAGATGTTTTTGCTTCCTTATACCTGGTCTTTTGTGGTAGATTATTTCCAAATTCTCAGACCCTAACAGTTCCCACTGGAGGGACTGAGAAACAAACCCAGGCAGAAAACCTAAAACCCCCAACATGTCCAGGCTACAAGATGTGCTGGGGCAATGGTGGCTTGATGCTTGTGAGAGTGATCAACCACTGACTGGTCTATTTTGAGGCCCATACCAGGAGAGGGAACCCATGCCTAACACTGCCTGAGAGATCAGCAACCAGAATCTCCATGACTCAGAGTTCTAGGGTAGAACCAAACATTACTGCTCCCCTCTCACCAAAATAATGAAATTATTTCAAATTATATTCTACTGTACTCAAAGGATTGGTGCCTATTCCAATGGTCATCAGAGAAGCTTTCTCCAGTAGCTGATGTGAGCAGATGTAGAGAACCACAGCCAAACATAAGACAGAGCTCAGAAACTCTGAGCAAAAGGACAAAGGAAGGATTGTAGGAGTCAGGGCTATTAAGTATAACAGGAGAACAAGCTGTTTTCATTGCATCTTGTTATGCTATGTTGCACTGATATCCTTGTGCTCCTTTCTAAAGGGAACAGAGGTGCAGTAATTCTGGTGGAGAAATGTGGGGGGCATTGGGTAGAGAAAAAAGAAGGGAGTCTATCGTTGGGGTATATTGTATGGGAAAAGAATATTTTTCTTTTCTCGTGTAGATTTGAATTAATTAGAAGTACATGTGATGGGATAATCAAGAGGCAGATGGGTATTGTGAGTGCAGAGAAAGCAGTCTTAAGATTATGAACTATAAATTGTAAGTGGAAATCTAAATCTACTTTACAATTACTTTCAGAAATGAGAAAATATTAAATATGTCATAAACAAGTTTGTTTTGGGTATATATTTTCCAAAGATCTTATTATGAATACAAAAAAAGTGAATGTAAAAATTGTCTGAGTTATTTCAATTTGCATATAACAACTGACTCATATATGGTAGGCCAAAGGAAATGGTATTGTACAAAATGAGAATTATATTTCCATGGAAAATATATTGAGATTATCTTCTATCTAAGGTGAATCACCAAATAATTTCACAAGTATAAATTTGAAATAAACAATAACAGCAACAAAAGCAAAACAAGTTTCCATAAGAGGCCAGTTGTTAGATATCTGAAGAAATACTTTAAGGGATCATATATTATGGCATCATATTAAATATAATAAAATAAAAACTTATTAAAAGACATTTTTTCCACAGGCATTATATATTTAATGTTCATTTAATTATATAGCACTCTATTGTCTTCATCAGACATTTACTAATCAAATGAACTAATTCAAAGCTGCTTGTAAGAAAAATATCTGCATGCAGAAACATGGTAGAGTTGAAAAATTTTGGTATCTCATCTCTGTGAGAATAAGGTCCTTTGCTAACTACTGTCATCAAAACACTCATAGTTCTTCCATCCAATCTAAAATATTAATACATGTTCTTAGCATCTGGTAAAATACATAACAGATATTTTTTCCTCTTTTTTTCTCTATGTAAATTACAAAAGATTTTGTAGTTATAGATCTTTGTCTATATTTTTCTACTATAACCTAGTATTTCTAAAAGATTTGTTTTGTTTTATTACTTCATATGTAATAAAGTACGCTATGGGATAATGAGTCATACACTGTAAATATTTATGGATTGTATTGGATAAATAAAATGTTGATTGGCCAGTAGCCAGGCAGGTGGAGTAATCAGACTTCCCAGAATTCTGAGAAGAGGAAATGCAGAAAGTCACCAGTCAGATGCAGAGGAAGTAAGATAAGAATGCCTCCCTGAAAAAAGGTACCAAGTCATGTGGTTAAATATAGAATTATGGGTTAATTTAATTTGTGAGAGCCAGTTAATAATAATCTGAACTAATAGTCTGAAAAGGTTATGTTTAATATAAGCTTCTATGTGTTTCTTTGGGGTTGAATGGCTGCAGGAACCAAGCAGAACAGAAACTTATTTCTATAGTTAATGTTTTGTCTTTCTGTATGGATACATAACACAGGTGTGCCTAGGGACTACAGAGGTCCAAAGACGTTATCAAGTTCCTTAATATTGAAATGAATTGTGGTTAAGGGCTACCATGTGGGTAGAGGATTTAAGCCTTGGTTATCTTTAAGAGCAATAAATTCTTTAAACTTCAGAGCTATCTCTCTAGCCCCTGAACCAGCATTTTAAAAGTATATTTTATTTACTTGAGGTTTTATATATATGCTGAATTAGATGACTACTGATCATTGTAATGAAGAGTTTAATTTTCATTTTTTAGAATATGTGTATATATCTTGAGTATATTGCTTCCAAATTCCAGTTTTTCTTCCATCTTAAAGGTTAGCTATTAAGGTTAAATTCTTATCATTGAATAAATTGTACAACAATCTATTAACTTTTTATTTATGGTATTTGTATTTGAATCTAGAGTCTAGCACATGCTATGTAGGTGCTTTATATTGAGCTGTATCAACAGCCCTCCTTGTACTTTTTGAGATAGGATACTACTGTCCTTAAACTTGTTAGCTTGCCTCAGTATCCTCAAAGCTTAACTAGGCCTAGCTCTACATTCTTTTAATTTTTTCTATGTATGTGTCAATCTTTCTTTGAACTTTGCAGTATTTACCTGAAAAATACTTTGATCTTGCCTTTTCTATCATTTTAAACTTTAAGATATTGACAAACTTTTTAAATTATGATTTTCAAGTCACATTTTATTACCTAAAATATAAACTTTATTTAAATTTCCTGATTTATGCCAAAAATTACTCATGGTTTTCTTTTTTTTTTTTTTTACATTGAGCTTCATTTATATGTTTTAAATTTGACTAAATATAGTTTCTGGATCTTGCTATGCTTCTTTGTTGATTTTAACATATGCTGTGCTTTTTATTTGTCTTTAGATATAAACTTTCATTTTATTGATTTATTCTATTGTGCATTTATTTTAGTTTAAGGAGTATTTGGGACTATGTTTATTACCTTCTATATTACACAATTATTTGGCTTCTTTTGCTGTTATTATTTTAACCTAGCTACTTTTCATGTTGCAAATATTCTCAATTTTTCTGTTTTCTAAGATTGTTTAAAACTTCTATATAAATTTATATATGTAATTGACTCACATTATTTAATTATGCTTTCTTTTGAAAGACTATTTCATAAATATTTTTGTCTAATTTGCAATGACTATTTTATTTTATTTATAATTGTCTGAATAAAAAAATTGAATGTTAAATTCTTCAATACATGAAGAAGTAGAATTAAATAGCATAGGAATTTATAAATCCTATGATGTCTAATGATGTTGAACATTTCCACATGTTCTTTGGTCATTTTTACTTCATTATTTGAAAGCTACATGTTTATTTTCTCATTTATTGATTAGATTGATTATATACCCTAGAGGTATCAAATGTTCGAATATATAAACCCATATGGGACATTTTTCATTTGAAGATCCACACATGACTATCTCATACAAGAACTCACAGATATTTGGTTATATGAAATAGATCTAACCATCCAAAATTCAGGTGGAAATGCGATACCCATGACCCATCCTTTACTGAGGACTAATGTGCATTTGATCGTTGTTTGGAAAGTGATAATCATCCTTTTCTGAGTATGTGGTCACAGGTAGGTTTCCCATGTTTCAATGAATGTCCTTACACTCATTGAATGTACTAATTAGAATTTGTGGTATACTACTACTACTACTAATGATGATGACAAAGACATAACACTGGGAGGATGATATTTTATGTGGAATGTAGAGTTGGAAGAGAGAACAAGATGGGATAAATATCATCATATTTCATTCCTTGCATTTAGTTATAAAATTTTAAGAATTAAGAAAAATTAAAATAAAAAAGAAAATCACTTCTTAGGACTTGAGAGATGATGTAGTGGATAAAAGTCTTTGTTAAGGAAGTATGCAGGTCTGAGTTCAAATCCCCAGAATGCATATAAAAAATTCAAGCATAACCTTATATATGCTCGTAACCCTGGTGCTATGGAGGAGAGAGAGAAGAAGCTCCTCTTGGAATTACTAACTCTTAGCTTAGCACCAAGTTTACTGAAACTCTTTCCCAGGAGAATAATGATTAATCAGGGCACATGATAGACTCCTGTGGCTTCAGCATGTGCATACATGTACAGACATACATTCTAACACACATGCATGTACACCCACACATACGTGTGTATACACACAGATACACACAGAAGAAAATCTCTTTTAGATCAATTTCAGTTTTGATTTACAGATCTTGGTTATATAAAAGAAATATGCTAAATCTGGCTCCTATGATGATATAAATGACTTGTACTTGAAAATGTGAAAAATGGCACCCATACATAATAAGCATGGAGTTTAAAAGGTACATCTAACTTTGTCACATCAGTTGCTATAATAATTTGGCTCTTTTCTTGTCTAACAGTGGAATCTGGTGTCCCATGAGGTAACAGGATTTTCATCACTGTACTGGCTAGTTTTGTCTGTCAACATGAGACAAACTAGAGCCATCAGAAGAAAGAGCTTCAGGAAATTCCTCAATGAGATCTAGCTCTAAGGCATTTTCTCCTGTAGGGATCATGTCAGAGGGCCCAGTCCTTGGTGGGTGATACCATCACTGGGCTGTTGGTCCTGGGTTTTATAAGAAAGAGGGCTGAGCAAGCCATGGGAAGCAAGCGAGTAAGCAGCTCCCTTTCAGTGCCTCTGCATAAGCTCCTTCCTTTGGGATTCTGCCCTGTTTGTGTTCCTGTCCCTACTGCTTCAGTGATGATCAGCAATGCTGAAGTGTAATCCTAATGAACCCTTACCTCACAGACTTGCTTTTTGTTCATAGTGTTGTATCACAGCAATAGAAACCCTAACTAAGACAATCTCTATTATTAATTAATCTCTAATATTTGAGATAAGCATATTTGAAGATTAATTGTACACGATCAGTTTCTTTGGAGTATGTGATGAGACATTATGTTACAGCAAAGATTGTATGGTAAAGCTACTCCATTTATGAAATTGCAGAGGAGTATAAAAGAGAAAGAAGATGATTCTGGAGCACCACTTCTTTTAGAGGTTATATTCTAACCATTGGAAGAACTCACAGTAAACCCTGCCTCTAATTTTTTTCCCGTTTCAAATATCAGATTATTTCTAAGACTAACAAAAAAGTCCCTGAGGAACAGTCTCAGTCCAAACTCCAGTATTTTTTCATTAATAATACTTAAAGGCTCTAAAACTCTTATGGTCACACCTTCTTTCTGAGGCTGAGGTTTTTCCTAAAAAAATCTCCTGTTGTAGATTTACAGATCAACAGAAATGGAAGATATTCATGCCTAGTATTGTTTTTGCTTCTTTTTCAAAATGTTTCCTACTATAACACACACACAAACACACACACACATATAGACTACTAAATATCTGTAATTAAAAATTAGTTTCTACAAGACAAATTTTCCCTTTTCGATTCATTACATTTATTGAGAGCTTCTTTCCTTTTGTTTTGATTTGTTTAAAAATGAGTGTTCAATGTTGACTTGATTTCATGTCATTTCCCCATTTGCTTCTTTTATAATTTATACTATTTTTTCATTTGTACTTAATTGACAGAGTGATAATAAGTAATTCAAACATTACCCAAACTGTAGAAATGCTGTAGAAGTAATATCGTCATTACAATTTTGACATGTATTATATTATATTAAGTTGGCATCTGATTTTTATAGTTTTATATATAAAGCTTATTATTTCTGTTATTGTTTAATATTATATACAAAATAAAAATATCTACATTTTACTCTATTTTCTTTGATTGCCATGTTTTCTATAAAAAATTATCTTGTAGAATCCCCTTTATTGTAGACTAATTTAGAATAAAATTTTCAATTTTCAAGTAACTTAAAATATATTTAATTTACTCATACTTTATGAAAATGGTAACTAAATTGATATACTTTTTCTGACACATTTGAAAACAATATTCTGAATTGCATCATCTCTACTGAAAGCATTCTTACTTCTTTTATTTTGGCTTACATTGTGGTGTTTTTTGTGTGTGAGAGAGAGAGAGGGAGGGAGAGAGAAAGAGAGAGAAAGAGAGAGACACACACAGAGAGAACTTATCTTTGATAGTCTATCACTTCTAATTGCTTTGAAGATTTTAAATCTCTAGTGTATTTCAACTTTAAATGTTTCGAGAAATTAACTTAGGTTTCCTTTTGACTATGATGTGTTTAATATTTTTATTTTCTAACAAAATATTTTCCAATGTTTTCAGTATGCTTTATCAGATTAACAACATAGGTGTTTTACATAGTAATTATCCTCATTATCCTACTTTATATATTTCCCTGTGTTTTATTTACCCTAGAAATATCTTTCTTTTAGTTGGAGGACATAGCAGACTAAAGATTCTAGTGCATCAAAATTTTTGTGCCTTTATCACCTCATGTTTGTGTATGTATTTCCTCTAAAACATTCTCTTCTGGAAAGCAATTTAAGATTTGTGAAGTGCAATAGCATTAACAACAAAACGTCCTGGGAAGTTCTTGAAATTTAGAAGAGCTAAAACAATCTACTACCAAATTTTATGAACATTAACTATTACCAGGGTCAGAAGACACTGACCAGCTGAACTCTGTGTAAGCAGTGCAGAAACCTAGAGATTTCTGAAGTCAACGCACAACATGTGGTTGTGCTTTTATGTGATGAGGTTTCTTTTGTGTCCTCCATATTTTGGTAAGATCTCAATATCTAGGCCAAACTGGCTTTAACCATTCATACTCAGCATATAGGGCAGATGAGTTCTATAAAAAGCAACATTTTCTCCAGATAGATGAATAAAATGAAGTCAAAGAGATCTAAAATGAGCATAGGAGTCTGTGTGTCAAAGTTGGCTTTGAAATGTCTGTTTTGGAATAGAAATTTAGTGCAGAAATTTAAACTTCCTTAAACTACTGAAAGAAGTATCTAACTAACAGCTAGAAGAGATATACACATTAATCTTAGAGATACAGGGAATTTAACATTGACAACAATTTGAATAAGTTTGGTCATTAATTCTTGTTTTCAGATTCTAGAAGAAAAATAACATACAAACAAATAAAAATGTGATATCTTGGTTAACAGTGTTGATTTTTAAAATGTTTGTTCTAATAAATAGCTATTATTTTTATTTACATCTATGGTATGTATTAACCCAGTAATGAAAAGAAAATTCTTTGAATTTTTCTTATTTTTGCGTCTCCTATATTCCATTCACACTAACACCTCTACTGCTGAATCATGTTCTAGATTCTCTTCCTAACTGATAATTTCATCCTGGGATTTTCTGTAGATCCTCAGTGGGACAATAACTTTAGAATTTTGTCACATAGAAAAGGATATGTTGGATCATGCCTTTAACCCAAGCATTTCTGAGGCAGAATTGGGTGAATCACCATGAACTCAGGACTAAGCTACTTTGCTTGTTACAGGCTCGCTGGGAGGGAGCATGTATTGAAATCTGTAGTTGGAGACTGTTCATTCATTACTGGACTACTCAGATGCCAATAATCATACAGAAACTAGATTAATTGCAACCCTGTTTGTCCTATTAGATGAGACTTCTTATTAACTAACTCTTATATTGTAAATTAGCCCATTTCTGTTAGTTTGCATATATCCAAAAGGCTGTGGCCTATCAGTAAGGTCCTTCTCCTTCATCAGCTACATGGCATCTCTTTGACTCCACCTACTCTTTCTATATATCTATGTTGGATTTCCTACCTCATTTTATTCTGCCAAGCCATTGGCTGAAATAGCTTTATTTATTATCTAATAAAATCAACATATATACAGGAAAACATGCCACATCAAATACCCTGTTTCAAAAACAAGCAAATATATTCACAGAGCACTCTTTTCACTCAGATTATCTGTGCATCACACTGTGCAAATTTTTTCATTCCTTCTTTACCAATTAATGTAAATGACTTCATTGAGTTTTTTATTTAAATAATATTGTCACATCTTTACCAATATTATATCATGTGTTTGTATAAGAAAAAAAAAACTAAACGATAAACACAAAGTAAACACGCTTTTATAAACAATTTTCAATTGTTACCAAATCTTGACTTATAACTTCAGTGATTCTTTGGGGTTTTCAAATGCATTAAGGCAATTTGAAATGTTTTAGAATGCTCAGATTTGCTAGTTGTCTAATACCATTCTTGGTCTTTTATTGACTTGCGAACATGTTGATTTTAAGAATTTCTTCATCTTGAGTATTCCAAGTATATGTTTCCTTTCCAAAAATGATAATAAATATTTTATTTCTGAGAATGGAATTTTTGACTTTGTTTTGAACCCTTCTTCCAAAAGGTCAGAAAATAAGGAAGACAAGGTATGTTTAAGGAAACTTTTCTGTTGTGTGCAGATAAATGAGAAATGAAATAGGAGTCATTAATAAAAGTAAACAAGATAATGTGTATATAATAATTGATGCTTTACTATACTGAATTTCTTTTTATAATCAGTATTTAAATTCAGAAGTATCAATTCCATGGCACTGCAATAGGAATAGAGAAGGATCGTCGTACTCTATTGGTTTACATTTTAAACATGAACTACATAAATCTGTAGTATATATATCTTCTCTGGATATCAAAACATATTTTTGATCCTATATGGCTACTACAGTTTTCAAAGCAGAGCACTCAAATCATGGCCAGAAAGACAGCACATTTGATAAATGCTAGATAATCAATATCTAAAGATTCATGCCAAGGTTCCTAGATAATGTCCATTTCACTTTCTCTCATGTCCATATTAACCTTGTGACAGTTGTGATGTAGTATGTATTTTTTCTTTGTGTAGATAAAAGTATCTCTAGAGTTATAGGCTATAAAGACTTAAGGTTTTATCTAGACACTATGATTCTATATCCCAAATTTAAATTTATTAATGATTAGTTTAGCTTTATTGTATAATCAGAAGAGCTAATATGTTTACGAGAAAAACGGAAAGAAAAGATACATGGTTGAAAAACATTAAAGGATGATGAATGATATTGTAGGTTCTCTAGGGTAGCAGTTTCAAAACATGTAACTGAGAGAATAGATTTTATTTTATTTTGAATGCATTTTCAAAGAATAAACTAGTTAAAATGCCCCCTTCTATTGTCCTTGGTTATCTTTTCTAGACTTCTCAGCACATTCCTTTCTAAAACTCAGAAAATCACAGCCAGATTAAATACTAAAAGCCTTTGTAGAGTTAAAGTTATAATGCTTTGGGTTTCTTTATAGGCATTTCAGGAAATTGTAATGGAAGACATGTGAAAATAAATGTTACAAATAAATAACTGAAATGGCTATTGGTAACTATAATGACAATAGTAAGAGTAACTGGTATTTATTTGATCTTTTAATTGTGAAAGGCATACAGTTAAGCAGTTTAGATGAAATAATTTGACATTTGAAAATATTTTCTCAAAATAATAATTAGGTATACAGTGAAATGTAAGGAGGATTTGCTGAGGGTCATATATCAAGTAATAGTAGTAGAAAATTTTTACACCATTTACCTATTTCAAATATTTATAATAATTGATATAGTCACTTTTAGCCATTGCCAATGATCTGAAAATTAATAGAAAATAAAGGCTTTTTTTCCCCTCAAGATTTATAGTTCATTCAACACTGCTTTACTAATGGAGTCCTAACAATTTCTGTTCTAAGAATGTGAATCATTCTATGAGTCATATAATTACACATTTACTGACTAAGTTTTATGCCCCACGATTCTAGTAAATAGATTTTGAGGCAATAATGTGAAGTATACTTAAGTAAGTAAAATTCAACCCCCACTTTACCATTGGCCATTCCAGCACCCAGATCCCATTCCCTGGTCATCCTATACCAGCCTATACTTCCAAAGGAAGCCCCCTGCTCCACCAAAGACTGTAAAAGCACCCATAACTACAGCAGCTTCCTGCTTCACTGGGGACCACACAGGTATGCAGATACCCAGCCTCCTGTTTAATATTGCCACCCAGAGCTCCAGGTGACCTACAGATGAACCAAAGGTCATGCCTGCTGCCAAATTCTAGCTGCTAATTCAGGCAGAGAACTTCTGAGACCCTACTCAATCACAGGTCACTCTGGCCAGAAAACCAGAGAGGAAATAGAAAGCAAGGACCATCCAAACTCATAAATTAGCATGTAGATCTACAATCACCTGAAACCCAGACACCAAACCAAGACACCAGTATAGGAACAAGAACACAATCAACAGCAGCTAGGGTCATATGTCACCATCAGAGCTCACCAATTCTACTACAGCAATATTCTAACACAGATAAAGCACAAGAAAATACTTTTAAACAAATTTTGTAAAGACAATAAAGGTCTGTAAATAGGAAATTAATAAATTCCTTAAAAGGGAAGACAAACAAAAATTAGAGGTGATAAGTAACTCCCTCAAAGAAATGCAAGAAAACTAAGAAAAAAGTAACTGTTTAAGGAAATTGTGCAAGCCTTGAAAATGGAGAGAGAAGAAATAAAGAAACACAAACTGAGGGGATTCTGAAAAACATTACTACAGACATAAGTGTCAGAGATGGAATGCAAGAGATAGAGAATAGAATCTTAGACATTGAAGATAGGACAAAAAGAAATAAATACACAAGTCAAAGAAAATGTTAATTCTAAAAAAAATCCCTGACATAAAACATACAGGAAATTTGGGACAACTTGTAAAGATAAAACATGGTAATAATAATAGGAAGTGAAGAAAGAAGAGGAATTACAGCTTAACGGTCTAGAAAATTTCTTCAATAAAACAATAGAAGATAAAAAATGATGACCTAAAGAAGGATATGTCTATAAATGTACAAGAGGCTTATGAAATACCAAATATATTGAACCAGAAAAGAAAGTTGCAGATTCATTGTAATCAAAACATTAAACACACAGAACAAAGAAAGAATATTAAAAACTGTAAGGAAAAAGGACAAGTAACTTATGAAGACAGATTTTCTAGAAGTTTTTAGACTTTCTAAAAACAGGTGACTCTAGACAGATGTCCTGTAGAGTCAGAGAGACCACTCAGACTACTATAACCAAAAAGAAAAAAAACTTCCAAGCATCACAGATAGAAAATCCAAGATATTGTATGATAACAAAGTTTCAAAAATACCTATGCACAAATCAAGCAACAGAGAAAGTAGTAGAGATAAAACTCCAACCCAAGGAGGTAAATTGTACCCATAAAGATGCAGGCAATAAATAACATCACAGCAGCAAAACCCTAAGAATGGAAGCACACACACATACACACAACCAATAGTAAAAACATGAGTAACTGAAAATCATTGATCATTGGTGTCTCCCAATATCATTAGATTCAATTTCCCAATAAAAGCACAGACTAACAGAGTGGATCTTCAATAGTATCCATATTTCTTTAGCATATGAGAAATATAACTCAACATCAAAGATAGACATTACCCCAGAGTAAAGGTTTGGATAAAGATTTTCCAAACAAAGGGACTTAAGAAACAACTGCTATCGTTATTTTAATATCTAACAAAATTGACTTCAAACCAAAATTGATCAAAAAGATGGTCAAAGACACTGCATACTCATAAAATAAAAATATCAACCAAGATAATTTTTCAATTCTTAACATTTATGACCCCAAAACAAGAATACACATATTTGTAAAGGAAACATTACTAAAGGTGAAATTAGACATCAACTCTCACACGTTAATTATGGGAGACTTCAATACCCCACTCTCACCAATGTGCAGGACATCCAGATGAAACATAATAGAGAAGTACTGAAACTAACAGATTTTATGAGCCAAATGGCCTAACAAAATATCTACAGAACATATCACCCAAACAAGAAAGAATATATCTTTTTTTTTCCTGTAACTCATGGAATTTTCTCCAAAATTTACCACATATTCAAACACAAAACAACTCTCAATAGATAAGAAAATTGAAATAACCCAACCCCTATATACTAAAAGATCAACACATTTATGCAAAGTTGTTAACCAAATATATAGTATACAATATTATAGATAGATGTACTAATCATTTTATTAAATATTATAGACAAATAGAATAGCAAGAACTATTTTGTTTTTTCAGCTGAACATTTCTCCAAAAGGTTCATTGTGAATCAGAAGTTATAGAAAGTTTTCACTTAAGACTAGATTTTTACTAGAAGAAAAGTATCTGATAAGATATAAAACTAATCAGACAGTAATGATGAGGAAATGATTTCAAGATAAAATATGCTCCAAGAAATAGACCTGTACTTGATAATTGCTCATGCACATGGGTTCTTTATTTTTCTGCAAAGTTTCTAAAAGGGTATGAAACACACATGGTCACATTAATGGATATTCAGATATGCATATAATATGTATATAAGTATGCTATACTTTTGAAAAAAATATCTGTTGGGATTAATAACCTAGTCCTTCTTGAGAGTGACATTTACAGCCATCAAAATGTAATTTCTTCAGTTTTATTTCTTTTTTCTTATATTGAAAATAGATTATTTCCTTATACAATATATTCTGATTACCGCTTCCCATCTCTTGACTACTCAATGTTTTCCCACTCTTCCTGGCCCATCCACATCTGCTTCCTTTCTGTCTTTCATTAGAAAAAAATAAGTTTGTAAGAGATAACAACTAAAAATTACAAAATAAAATACAAAAACAAGAAAGCAAAAAACATCACATCAGGCAAGACAAGCAACCCAACATAAAGAAAGGAAGCTGAAAAACAGGCACAAGAATTAGAGGCTCACTCATTCACACATTCAGGATTGCTATAAAAATTTTATGTGAAAAGCAATGATGTTTGTGCTTGCTGCTTTAGTCTCTGTGAGTTTATATGCATCTTACTTAGGTGATTCAAAGAGTTTTGTTCTCTTGGTGCCCTCCATCCCCTCTGACTCTCACACTCTTTCCATCAACTTCCCTATCAAGAAATTCACTGAACTCTGAGCAGAGGGATTTGAAGGAGACATCCCATCTAAAACTGTGTTTTCCAAGTACTGTATTTCCAAATAATGGTGGTGTATCTCTGTATCTTTTTTCCATGTACTACAGGAGGAAGCTTCCCTGGTGATGATGAAAAAGTATTCACTGATCTGTGACTATAGCAGAGTCATTTTCTATGACTCAGGAGTCATTTTATTGACATGTTTTTCACTCTAGTCCTCTGGGCGATCTTTCTTCTGGTTCCTGGTTACTGATGCAGTGTTGGTTATAGGTTCCCCCTCATGAATTGGTCATTTAATCAAATCAGGTATCGGTCAGCCACTCCCACAAGCTCTATGCTTTCTTTGCCCTGGCATATCATACAAACAGGACACACTGAAGGTCAAAGGTTTTGTGGCTGGGTTTGTGCTTATGTTTCTGTTTTGGTAGCCTGAATAGTATCTTCCTGCATAAAACAAAACACTAGAATGTCGGTCTGATGGTTCTTTGTAGGAACCTTACGACTTTCACTGATCTGTATGATTGCTGTCTTCAGCAAACCATTGTCTTAGCAACAGCCTACATAATTTAGAGGTCTCCATGGGACTCTGTTGACGAACATCTCAACTGAATACAACCCAGCTCCAATACTGGAAGTCTTTGGTGACAAGAGATGTCCAGTTGGGACTCCATTTCTTCCATTATTAGGAAACCTCACTAGAATGACCTTTATAAGTTTTACGAATTTGCTATTGCATTATGTTTCCATATCATTCCTCAAATGTCCTTCAATTCTAGCTCTCTTTCCCCACCATTCCCTCCCTCAACCCAGTCTCTCCTCTTCACATGATCATCTATTTCTTGTTCCCCCTACCCTCCAATCAGCCTGTAAAATCAATTTGAATCCTCTCTCCCAGAAGATCCATCGCACCCCCTGCAGTCCTTTATTTTATTGCTAACTTCTCTTGCCTTACCAATTGTAGATTAGTTATCATTTATTTCATATATAATATTTATATATAAGTGAATACATACCACATTTATTTTTTGTGCCTGTATTACTTCACTCGACATGATTTTTTCTAGTTAAAAATATTTTTTCCTGCTGTCATTTTTAACAGTTGAGTAATACTCCATTGTGTAAGTGTACCATGTTTCTTTATTCATTTTTGTTGAGAAACATCTAGGTTGATTTCAGTTTCTGGTTATTCAGAATAGAGAAGCTATAAAAGCAATAAACTTTGCTGAACAAAGGTCTTCGTGGTAGAATGGAAAATCCTTTGTGTATATTCCCAAGAGTGTTATAGCTGCGTCTGGAGGCACTAGTCCCATCTTCCTGAGGAACTGTCACAGTGATTTACATAATAGATTTATAATTTTGCACTCCCTCCAGCAATAGATGAGTGTTACCCTTATTCCATATCCTCATAGGATTTTCTCACTTGTGTTATAGACCTGAATAAATCTGACAGGTATAAGATACCATCTCAAAGTCATTTTGATTTCTTGTTTCTCAGAAATTTCAGATTCCTCAAATGAGAATTCTATTTAGATTATACCTATTTTAAATTGGGTTGGCTTCTTTTTGGTATTTAACGTACTGAGTTCTTTATATATTTTTTGAATATTAGCCCTTTTACATGCAGACATATAGTTGGATCAGTACCATTTGTTGAAGATGCTGTCATTTTTCTTGTGTATACTTCTGGCTTTTTTAAATCAAAAATCAGGTGTTCATAAGTGTGTGGATTTATGTGTGGGTCGTCAGTTTCATTCTGTTTATCAGTGTGTCTGGTTTTAGGCCAAGACAATGCAATTTTTATGACCATAGCTCTGTAGTACTATTTGAAATTAGAATAGGATGGCCATTTTTAATATGTTAATCCTACATGTCCTTTAGCAAGAGATATCTTTGCATCTTCTGATATCTTA
Organism: Microtus ochrogaster; assembly: GCF_000317375.1. Taxonomy (NCBI): domain Eukaryota; kingdom Metazoa; phylum Chordata; class Mammalia; order Rodentia; family Cricetidae; genus Microtus; species Microtus ochrogaster. Next base: position 574,121 of record NW_004949162.1, read on the forward strand.
CTCAAGTTTTTTTTTTCAACAAGTGGAAGTGTTTATTAAGCAAGACTTTCAGTTGCTTAAGATATTTTGTAATACTTGATGATATTGAGAGAAGTGTTGTTTCTGTGATTTCTTTCTCAGTGTATTTATCATGTACATATAGTTGGGCTACTTATTTCCTCAATGTCTGTTGTAAAGTTTAACTTTTCATTTCTGATTTATTAACTGGGACAGTATGTCTTCAACTTTTAGTTAGTTTGGATAAAGGTTTTTCTTTGTTGATGATTTTATCAAATGAACAGTTCTTTATTTCATTGGTTCTTACATTGTTCTCTTTGTTTATATTTTATTGATTTCAGCTTTGAGGTTTCCTGCCTTCTTTTCCTTCTGAGTGTGATTAATTCTTTTGTTCTAGTTCAGTAGTTTTCAATCGTTCTAAGGGCACAAACCTTTAACAAAGTTCCACATGTTATCCCAACTGTTGCGGGAGGTCCTTCTGCTCCTCCAGCCTATAGCCGCTGAGATACCAGCCCATTGGGGCGTGGTCTCTCTCCCTTTAAAAAAGCAGCCACTTCCTTCTCCTCTCTCTTCACTTCCTGCTCCGTCGGCGACTAGACTCCCTTCCTGGTTGCGCAGAGGGCTGACTGTGATCTGTAAGTTTTTTCCCCTTTAAATGAATACCACCCTATTAATCATAATTCCAAACTGCTGTGGCATTGTTTGTGACTTACGCCTTCACCCAACAATAAAATTGTTTCATTTTATTGAATCATAAAGCAAATATCTGACATGCAGGATATCTGGAATGTAAGGCCGAAATGGGTTACAACTCATAGGTTGAGAACTACTGTTCTTGACCATTCAGGTGTGCTATTAAGTTGCTCCATTTTTTTCTATTTTTTATTTTATTTAAAAAGAAAAACAAAAATATCTTTTTTTCATTTTATATAACAATTCCAGCTCCCACTCCCTCTCCTCCTCCAGTTCCCTTCAGCTTCCCTCCACTCCACCCTCCATTCACCACTCACAGAAGTTAAGACACTTTGTTTTGAGGAATAACCAAGGCCCTCCCTATTATATTTAGGCTGAGCAAGGTATCCCTCAAAAGAGAATGGGTTCCAAAAAGCCAGTACATGCAGTAGGGATAAATCTTGGTGCCACTGACAGGGATGCTGAATGAAGTCTGCTCCAGCCATGCAGCTGTCATCCAGATTCAGAAAGACTAGTTTGGACTTACTCTGTTTCCTTCCCTCTCTGGCTTTAGTTGGTGAGTTTACATTAACTCAGGTAAGCACTTTCAGTGGGTATTCCAATCAGGGTCTTGACCTCTTTGCTTATATTCTCACTCCTCCCACTCTTTGACTGGACTTTGGAAGCTGAGTCTAGTGCTCTGCTGTGGCTCTCTGCCTGTGCTTCCATTAGTTGCTGGATGAAGTTTCTATGGTGACATTTAAGAAAGTCATTAATCTGACTACAGGGCAAGAACAGTCCGGGCACCCTCTCCACTATCACTCAGGGTCTTACCTGGGGTCATCCTTCTGAATTCCTTGGAATTTATCTAGTGCCAGGTTTCTTTCTAGCCTTGTAATGGCTTCTTTAATTAAAACATCTCTTTCCTTGCTCTCTCTCTGTCCTTCCCCCACCTTGACTATTAGTGTGTGGGGTTTGATGTATGCTTTGAATTCTAGTAATGTTTCTTTTACATATGTTGGTGCTTTTATATTAGGGGCGTAGATATTCAGGATTGAGACTTCATCCTGATGCATTGTCCCTGCTATGAATATAAAGTGTCCTTCTCCATCTCTTCTGTTTGATTTTAGTTTGAAATCAATTTTGTTAGATATTAGTATAGCCACACACACATATTTCTTAGGTCCATTTGATTGGAAAACATTTCCCTGGTGTAGGAGTGATTTCATTGTTTAAATGACAAAGCTGCCCTGGTCTTTGATAGGGTAGCCCTTAGGTGGGTTGAGTAGACAGAACAGAATTTTGGGAGAAAGAAGGCAGGGAGAGAGCTGCCTACCATGAAGCTACCAGGTTAGATATGCTGAATCTTTCCCAGTAAGCCACGGCCTCATGGTGACATACAGATTATTAGAAATGGGTTGAATCAAGATGTGAGAGTTAGCCAATAAGAGGCTAGAGCTAATGGGCCAGACAGTGATTTATTTAATAAAGATTTCCATGTAATTATTTCGGGTATAAGCTAGCCAGGCATTTGGGAGCTGGGTGGATCACGGCCCGCTCCTTTTACTACATTTCCCAACCCTTTACTCTGAGGTAGTATCTGTCTTTGATGTTGAGGTATGTTTCTTGTAAACAGCAGAATGTTGGATCCTGTTTTTCTATCCAGTCTCTTAGCCTGTTCCTTTTTATAGATGAATTGAGTCCATTGATATTAAGTGATATTAATTACCAGTGGTTGTTAACTCTGGTTATTTATTTATTTATTTGGTGATAGTGTTTGTGTGTTTCCCTCCTTTGAGTTGTGATGGTGGAGGTTTGTAAGATGTCTATATTATTATGGGTGTTTTTGGCTTCCTTGGGTTGTGGTTTTCCTTCTAGTACCTTCTGTAAGGCTGGGTTTGTTGTTACGTATTGTTTAAATCTGTTTTTGTCCTGGAATATCTTGTTTTCACCTTCAGTGCTGAAAGTAAGCTTTGCTGGGTATAGTAAACTGGGCTCATGTCCATGCTCTTTTAGTGCCTGCAGCACATCTATCCACGACCTTCTGGCTTTCCTGGTTTCCATAGAGAAGTCAGGTGTAATTCTGATAGGTTTACCTTTATTTGTTACTTGGCCCTTATCCTTTGCAGCTCTTAATACTTTTTTCTTTATTCTGTATGTTTTGTGTTCTGATTATTATATAATGAGGGGATGGTTTTTAATCTAGTCTATTTGGTGTTCTGTATGTGTCTTGTACCTTCCTGAAGATATCCTTTAGGTTGGGAAAGTTTTCTTCTATAATTTTGTTGAATATATTTTCTGGGCCTTTGAGCTGTAATTCTTCTTCTTCTACCCCTATTATTCTGAGATTTGGTCTTTTCATGGTGTCCCAGATTTCCTAGATGTTTTTTGCTAAGAATTTTTTGAATTTGCTGATTTCTTTGTTCAATGAGTTTATTTACTCTATAGTATCTTCAGTGCCTGAGATCCTTTCTTCTATCTCTTGTATTCTGTTGGTTATACTTGTCTCTGTAGTTCCTGTTCATTTACCCAGATCCAGCCATCATTCGGTCTCCTTTGATTGATTTTAGTTTGAAGCCCTTTTTGTTAGATATTAGGATAGCTACACCAACTTGTTTCATAGGTCCATTTGATTGGAATTTTTCCCCAACCCTTTATTCTGAGGTGATGTCTGTCTTTGAGGTTGAGGTGCATTTCTTGTATGTGGCAGGAGGATGGATTCTGTTTTCATATCCAATCTGTTAGCTTGTGTTTTTTTTTATAGGTGAGTTGAGTACATTAATATTAAGGGATATTACTGACCAGTGATTTCTAATTCCTGTTAATTTAATTTTCATTTTTGGTGATTTTTTGAGTGTTTTTCTCCTTCTTTAGGATTTGCTACTGGGATATCATCAATTTCCTGTGTTTTTGTTCATTTAGCCAACTTCTGTGCATTGGAATTTTCCTTCTAATAATTTATGTAGGGCTGGGTTTGTAGCTAAGTATTTGTTAAATTTGGTTTTGTCATGGAATATCATGTTTTGTTCATTTATGGTGATTATAAGTTTTGTTGTTTATAGTAGTCTGGGCTAGCATCCTTGGTCTCTTTATGTCTACATAACACTTGACCATTACCTTCTGGCTTTCATTGTTTCCTTTGAGGTGTCAGATGTAATTCTGAGAGGTAATTCTGAGGTGTAATTCTGATATGTTACTTGACATTTTCCTTTGCAGCTCTAAAAATTCTTTCTTTATTCTATATGTTTAGTGTTCTGATTATTATGTGACAAGGTGACTTTTTTTGATCAGTTCTATTTGGTGTTCTGTAAGCTTCTTGTATATCCATAGTCATATCTTTCTTTAGGTTGGGAAAGTTTTCTTCTATGACTTTGTTAAATATATTTTCTCTGCTTTTGAGTTGGACTTCTTACCTTTATTCTATACCTATTATTCTTAGGTTTGGTCTTTTCATGGTGTGCCATATTTCCTGGATATATTGTGTTAAGCTTTTGTTGGATTTAATGTTTTCTTTGACTGATGATTCTATTTCCTCTATTGTATCTTTAGCTTTTGAAATTATCTCTTCCATCTCTGTCTTATGCTGTTTATGCTTGCATTTCTAGTTCCTGATAAATTTCTCATGATTTCTGTGCCTATAAATTCTTCATCTTGTGTTTACTTTATTGTTTTTATTTCAGTTTTCAAGTTTTAGGTTTTTTATTTGTTTGTTTTTTTAAGACAAGGTTTCTCTGTATTGCTTTCATGCCTGACCTGAAACTCAGTCTTGTAGACTGTACACAAGGCTTGCCTCAAACTCACAGAGATCCTCCTGCATCTGCCTCCTGACTACTGGGATTAAAGGTATATGCCACCACCACCCAGCTATTGTTTCAAGTCTTGAATAGTTTCTTTCACATGTTTGTTTGCTTTTTCTTGGTTTTTTTAAGGGATTTTTTGATGTCTTCCAATTTTTTTGTTTGGATTTCTTTCTCCAATTCTTTGAGGGAATTTTTCATTTCCTCTTTAATAGCCTCAAACATTCTCCTAAAGATATTTTTAGGTCATTTTCTTCTGCTTCATCTATATTTGGTTGTTCAAGTTTTGCTGTTGTAGGGTCACTAGTTTTTACTGGTGTCATGTTGCTCTTTGTGGTGTTGCATATGTTCTTACCTTGTTTACCCATCCTTTCCTTTGATTGGTGTAGTTGGGGCTGTCTGTGGCTCTGGTGATCAATCTTCCAGGTACTAGTGGATCTAGCATTCAGCAAATTGTTCTTTATGGTGCATTCAGGGCCAGGGTTAGAGTCCGCCCATTGGTAAGTTCATATTTCTGGAGTTTGCTCATCAATCTTGGGGTTTGTTCTACAATGCCTAGAGTAGTTTGGGCCTGCTCCCACAGAGGTTGCTTCCTTGGGGCTCTTTATGCTGATGTTGCTGCTTTGGGCCTGCTCTGGCAGAGGTCCTGGCTCAGGCATACTCCTTTGGTGGTTCCAGATTCACACCATGCAGAGGTCTCTGGTTCGGGCCTATTCCCTCAGAGGTCCTAGACCTGCAGAAGTATCTGGTTCGTGCCTACTCCCTCGGATGTCCCAGAGTCACACTCAGGCCTGCAGAGTTCCTGGCTCAGGCATACTCCCTCAGAGTTTCCAGACTAAAGCCCAAACTTGCAGAGGTCGTGGATTAGGCCTAGTTCCTCAAAGGTTCCAGACTCATGCCCAGATCTGGAGAGGTTCTAGTCATCTCCCTCAGCATTTGCTCCCTTGTGCCTGCTCCTATGGAGTTTGCTCTCTCAAGGCTGCTTTGGCCTAGGTTGCTGGCTTAGTCCTATTTCTGTAAATTTCCCTGGTCTGGGTCCAATCCTGCAAAGGTCCCTGACTTGAGCTTGGTCCCATAAAAATCTCTGACTCCAGTCTACTCTCTCATAGTTCCAAACTCATGTGCTCCCAGACCTGCAGAGGTCCTGGCTCATGCTTATTCCCTCAGTGGACCCACACTCACACCCAGACCCACAGAGGCCTCTGATTCCTGTCTATTCCCTTGGAGGTCCCAGACTCATGCCCAAACATCCTTTATGATGTATATGTATGTCCCTTGTATCCTTAAACTGTCTAGGACTTTAATCGTGATTGGATTTGTATCTGATGAGATAGATGGTGGTCGTGCAGTTTATTTCCATAAATATGTTTATAGGGTAGATTATATTAAATGATTTACATATATTAAACCTTTCTTGAATCTCTGGGATGAAGCCTACCTGGTAATGGTAAATGAACTTTTTGATGTGTTCTTGGATTTAGTTTGCAAGTACTTTTTTAGTCTAGAGTCATAAGGGAAATTGGTCTGCAACTCTCTTTTGTTTTGGTTCTTTATGTGGTTTCAGTAGCCAGGCAATTGTTGTCTCATTAAATAAACTCATAAAATATAAAATTTGTTTCTATCTTATGGAATAATTTGAGGCATAATCTTATTAATTCTTCTTTAAAATTCTGTTTGAAATCTGAATTAAGAATCAATTGTCTATGGAATTTTGGACTAGGGTGGAAGATATATGTAAGTTGAGGATTTTAATGCTGTGACAAAACACCATGAAGAAAATAAAAGAAGGCAAAGAAAGTGTCTATTTAGTTTATAGTTTCATATTGTTGTTCATCTTCAAAGAAAGGATCAAGACAGGAATTCAAGCAAGCAAAAACCCAGATGCAGGAGTTGATACAGAGGTCATGGAAGGGTACAGTATTCTAGCTTGCTTCCCATGACTTGCTAAGCCAGTTTTCTTATATAAACCAGACACGAAACAAACCAAAGTGGACTTGACCTTCCATGATCAATCCCTAATTAAGAAAATGCCTTGCAACTGGCTCTTATGTATGCTTTTCCTCAACTTAGATTCCCTCCTTCCAGATAACTCGTTTGTGTGCCAAGCTCACCTAAGACAAGCCAGAACTGGTGACTACTAATTACAGATTCTATTTCACTATCAGTTACAGGTCTACTTAAATTTTTTATCTGATCTTGATAGATAAGATAGGTAAGTGGTACCTATAGAGAAACTTACCCATTTCTTTCATATTCCAACATTGTTGAGTAGGTTTTTAAAGTATGTACTTAGGATTCTGTGGGTATCATTAGTGTTTGTTTCTATGTCTCTCCTTTTCTCTCTGATTGTGTTAATGTGGAAATTTTCTATTTGCCTTCTAGGTACTCTGGCTAAAAACTTATATTTTGTTTATTTTTCAATGAATTAACATTTTTATCAATTTCCTGTATTGATCTCTTTGTTTCTATTTATATTTCTGGCATGCATTTATTTCTTGCAGTCTACCCCCCTTGGTTGTAAACATTTCTTTTTGTTCTACTTTGATATATCTACCAGACATTTTATGCATGCATTTTGTGCTTTGATTTTTCTTATTAGAACCATAAGTTTGGGTTGTATATACATGTTTTTATTGAATTCTTGAGTATTTTTTATTGATATCTTGCTGCCTTTTTCTTTGAGCAGAGAGTTAATCACTCTTCATGAGTTTGTAAGTTTCTGTTGCTTCTGTTATTGTTAATATTCATTGAGTCTCACAGCAAGCTGAGACTTATTTCAAATTTTGTACCTTTTGGGACTTGTTTTGTGTCTGAATATGTAGGTAATTTTGGACAAAGTGCTATGAAGTCCAGAAAATAAGGTATATTCTTTGGTGTTTAGGTGATATATTCTGTAAATATCTATTAGATTAATTTATTTTATATCTTCTGATAGCTTCAGCATTTCTCTGTTTAGTATTTGTGTGGTAGAAGTGGGGAAATAAAGTCTAGCACTATAAGTGTGTGAGGGCCAATATATGGTTTAAGCTTTCATAGTGTTTAACAAAATTGTGTGCCCTTATTTATGGGCATAGTGTTTACAAATTAAATATCATCTTGGTGAATTGTTCCTTTAATGGGTATGTAGTGTTTTTTTCCATCTTTTGGTTTAGTTTAGTTTTGTTTTGATATCTATTTTGTTAGATATTTAAATTGTTATTCCAGCTTGCTCCTTAGGACCATTTGCTTAGAATATCTTTTTCCAATTCCTTACTGTAAGGTAATGACAATCCTTAATGTTTAGGTGTATTTTGAGTATGCATCAAAGGATTTGATCCTGTTTTATCATCTATCCTGTTCACCTATGTCTGTTTATTGGTGAATTGAGACTGTTGATATTGAGTGCTTGATGTTGATTTCTGATATATACATACAGTTGTTGTTTTTGGTAGTGGTGGTGGTGGTGGTGATGGTGGTGGTGGTGGTAGTGGTATGTGTGGGTGTCCCATCTTTTTATTTTAGTGGTGTGAAATTATTTATTTCTGTGTTTTTTTCACATAGTTATCCTCTTTACATTATAGTTTTCCTTCTAGGATCTCTGTAGAGTGGGATTTGTAGGTAGATTTTGTTTAAATTTGACTTCATTATGCAATATCTTATTTTCTTAAACTATGGTGATTGAAAGATTTCCTGGATATAGCAATCTGGGTTGGTGGTCTGTTAGAAACTGTAGTGCAATTTTCCCTCATGTTCTGGATTTTAGAGTCTCAATTGAGAAGTCAAATGTAATTTTCCATTGATATTGAGAAGTTAGATGTAATTGTAACAGGTATACTTTATATGTTACTTAATCTTATTACATTGAACCTTTTAATATTCTTTTTTGGTCCTGTATGTTCAGTGTTTTGAATATTATGGATTGAGGGACTTACTTTCTGTTCAAATCTATTTAATGTTCTGTGCACTTCTTATACCTTTCTTGACATCTATCTACTTTTGTAGTTTAGAAAAATTTTAATTGAAAATGCTTTTTGGACATTTTTATTACTTTATTATTACTAAAAAATTATCAATCCAAAACCCCACTCCCTTCCCTCTTTCCAGTCCCCTCCCTCTCCCTCCACAGACCCTACCCCACCTCTCCAACCCTAAAATAGTACCATGCACCCCACCCCGTGGAAAGTCCAAGGCCCCCCCTACTACGTCTAGGTTGAGCAAGATTTACATCCAAAGAGAATAGGATCCCATGAAGCCGTTATATACAAGTAGAGACACATCCCAGTGTCATTATCAGTGGCCCCTCAGTCTGCCCCAGCTCTCAACTCCCTTCAGGGGGACTTGGTTGTTCCCATGCTCATTCACTACCAGTGCAGTTGGAGCTCGTTTGCTACCATTAGCTCAATCAAACTGTCTCAGTGGATGATTCCTTCATAATTTTGAATTCCTTGCTCATGCTCTCATTCCCTCCACTCTTCAATTGGATCTTGGAAGTTCAGTCCATTGCTCTGATGTGGGTCATTGTCTCTGTTCCCCATCTGTTGTTGGGCAAAGGTTCTACGGTGATATTTAAGATAATCATCAGTCTGACTACAGGGTAAGGTCAGTTCAGACACCCTCTCCTCTATTGCTTAGGGTCTCAGCTAAGTTCATCCCTGTGGGTTTTGGGGCACTTTTCTAGAGCCAGGTTTCTTGCTAACTACATAATGGCTCCCGCAATCAATATATCTCTTTCCTTGCTCTCATATCCGTCCTTCCTCCATTTCAACCATCCCATTACCCCAAGTTCTCCCCCACCCCCTCTGCCCTCTACTCCCTGTCCCCTGTTCCCAAATTTTTGTCTCATTCCAATTTCCAGGTCGGTCTATATATGTTTTTCTTTGGGTTCACCTTATTACTTAGTTTCTCTAGGATCATGAACTATAGGCTCGTTGCCCTTTGTAGTATCCACTTATGAGTGAGTACATACCATATTTGTTTTTTTTTGGGGGGGGGTCTGGGTTACCTCGCTCAGGATGACGTTTTTTAATTCCATCCATTTGCATGCAAAATTCAAGATGTCATTATTTTTTACTGCTGAAAAGTACTCTAATGTGTAGATTGCCACACTTTCTTTAGTTGAGGGGCATCTGGGTTGTTTCCAGGTCCTGGCTATTACAAATAATGCTGCTATGAACATAGTTGAACAAATGCTTTTGTAATATGATTGGGCATCTCTTGGGTATATTCCCAAGAATGGTATTGCTGGATCCTCAGTTCTTTCTCATTTTGCTTTTTTTTTTCTTTTCTTAAGGCAATCGTTCTTATTTTACACAGCTATTCCGGTTTCTGCTCCCTTTTCTCCTCCTGTGTTCCTAAACTCCTACCAATCCCAACCTCAATTCACTCCTCAGAGAAGGTGAGGTCTCCCAAGGGGAGTAAACAATGTCTGTCACATCACATTGAGGTAGGATCAATGCCGCCCCCCTTCATATCTAGGCTGAGAAAGATATCCCTCCATAAGAAATGGGCCCAAGACAGCTGGTAAATACTCATCCCATTTCCAGTGGCCCCACAGACTGCTCAAACCCCCAACTGTCACCCACATTCAGAGGGGCTAGTTTAGTCCTGTGCAGGTTCTCCAGCTGTCAATCCAGAGTCAGTGAGCTCCCACTAGCTTTTGTCAGAGTTGGTATTCTCCATCATGGTATTGACCCATTGCTCATAATTTTGCTCCTCCCTCTCTTTCACTGGACTCTGGGAGCTCAACCCAGTTCTTTACTATATATCTTTGCATCTGCTTCAATCATTTACCAGATAAAGTTTCTATGATGACAGTTAATGTAGTTATCAATCTTATTGCATGGGAAGGACAGTGTAGGCACCCTCTTCACTATTAGATTCTTAGCTGGGGTCATCCTTGTGGATTCCTGAGAATTTTCTTACTGCCACGTTTCTCACTAACACCATAATGGCTCCTTCTATCAAGGTATCACTTTCCTTGTTCTCCCTCTGCCATTCCCCTAATTCGGCCATTCCAATCCCCCATGTTCTCTTTCCCCCTCCACTCCTCCCTTTCTATACCTCTTTTTATCTGCCCCCCACTCCTTAATGATCCCAATTTAGTCAGAGAGTTTGTCTATTCCCCCTTCCCAGGGGGATCCATGTATGTCACTCTTAGGGTTCTTCTTGTTTTTTAGATTCTTTGGGGTAGTAGTTGTAGGCTGGTTATCCTTTGCTTTATGTTTAATATCAAGTTACTTCACTCAAGATGTTTTTTTTTCCTAATTCTATCCACTTGCCTGCAAATTTCAAGCAACCGCATTTTTATTTTAACCTGTTGAGTAGTACACCATTGTGTAAATGTACCATTTTTTATCCATTCTTTATTTGATAGATATCTAGGGTGTTTCCAGGTTCTGGCTATTATAAATAATGCTGCTATGAACATAGTTGAGAAAAATGTCCTTGGGGTATGAGTGTGTATCTTTTGTATATATGCCCAAGGCTGGTATCACTGGGTCTTGAGGTAAATTGATTCCCATTTTTCTGAGAATCTGCCATACTGATTTCCAAAGTGGCTGTGCAAGATTGTACTTCTATGAGCAATGAAGGGGTTTTTCCTTACTCTGCATCCTCTCCAGCATAAGCTGTCATCAGTGTTTTTGATCATAGCTGTTCTGATAGGTGTAAGATGAAATATCACAGTTGTTTTGATTTGCATTACTCTGATGGCAAAGGATGTTGAACACTTCCTTGAGTGTCTATCAGCCATTTGAGATTCCTCTGTTGAGAATTCTCTGTTTACATCTGTATCCCATTTGTAATTGAATTATTTGGTATTTTGATGTCTAGTATCTTGACTTTATTATATGCTTTTGAAATCAGCCCTCTATCAGATGTGGGGTTTGTGAATAACTTTTTTCCATTCTGTTGGATTCCACTTTGTCTTGTTGACAGTGTGCTTTGACTTACAGAAGCTTCTCAGTTTCAGAAGATCCGACTTATTAATTGCTGATCTCAGTACATTTGCTTCTGGTCTTATATACAGGAAGTGCTCTCCTGTGCCAATGTATTCAGAGATATTTCAGACTTTCTCTGCCATGATATTCTCAAGTATCTGGTGTTCATATGTGTCTTCATTTAATAATAGCTTCTTTGATTCCATTCCATTGGTCCATGTGTCTGTTTCTATGCCAATATCAAGCTGTTTTCATGTACATAGCTCTACAGTAGAGCTTGAAGTCAGGGATAATGATGACTCTGGAAGTTCCTTTATTGTACATGATTGTTTTGGCTATCCTGGGTTTTTGTTTTTCCATATGCAGCTGAGTATTGTTCTTTGAAGGTTTTAGATTCTGGGATTTTGAAGGCGATTGCAACAAATCTGTAGATGGTTTTTGGTAAGATTGCCATTTTTACTATATTGACCCTACCTATCCAAAAGTATGGGAGATCTTTCCATTTTATGCTATCTTCTTCAATATCTTTCTTCAAAGCTATTGCAACTTCCTTGTTGCTATAGTGAAGGTTGATTTTCCTCTAATTCCTTTCCAGCTCATTTATGATAAGCATACAGGAGGACTATTATTATTATTATTGAGTTGATCTTGTGTCCTGCCACATCACTAAAGTTGTTTATCAACTGTAGGAGTTCCCTGGTAGAATTTTCCAGGTCACTTATTTTTATTATCATATCATCTCCGAATAGCCAAAGTTTGAATTCTTCCTTTCCAATTTGTATCTCCTTGATCATTTGTTGCCTTATTGCTCTAGTTAGAACATGAGTACTATAATTAATAGATATGAACAGAGTGGATGTCTTTGTTTTGCTCATTATTTTAGTGCATTTCCTTTGAGTTTATTTCCATTAATTTTGAAGTTGGCTATTGGCTTGTTGCATATCACCTTTGTTATGTTTAGATATGTTTCTTGTATTCCTGATCTCTGCAAGGCATTTATTGTGAATGGGTGTTGGATTTTGGTGAAGGCTTTTTCAGCACCTAGTGAGATGAGCATGTGATTTATTTCTTTCAGTTTGTTTACATAGTGGGTTACATTGATGGATTATTTTTATATACATTAAGCCATTCCTGCCTCACTTGGATGAAACAAACTTGGTCATGGTGGATGACTATTATGTTGTGTTCTTGGATTCAGTTTGCCAGTATTTTATTAAGTATTTTTGCATCAGTTTTCATGACAGAGATTGATCTATAAGTCCCTTTCCTAATTGCATTGTTTTGTGGTGTGGGTATCAGTGTAACTGTAGCCTCTTAAAATAGATTGGCAATGTTCCTCCTGTTTCTACTGTGTGGAACAATTTGAGGAGCTTTTGTATTAGCTCTTTTTTGAAATTTTGGTAGAATTCTGTGCTAAAACATCTGGACCTGATTTTTTGTGTGGTTGGGAGAATTTTGATGGCTACTTCTATTTCCTTAGGGATTATAGGTCTAGCTTCCCCTCACCCCATCTACCATCCACTTCTCTGAGAGGGTAAGACTTCTCAGGAGGAGTCTACAAAATCACTTTGAGGCACTTAAATTGTCTCATCTGGGATTGGGATGATTATAGTTCTAGACGTTTCTATCTGGATTTGTTGTTATCACGACAGTGTTTATTTGCTTAGTTTCTGTTTTTTTTTTCTATGAATTTTCAGAAAATGGGATGCCTATGTGTTGTATGGTAAGAAATTTTTCTTAGATTTGATAGTTATGACCTCTAGTGTTTCTAGGTGAAGTGTATTTATAAGTATAGGGAGCTGATACTTAGGATTAGAGATAGATGAGAGGTCTGACAGGGTTCACAGGAAGGAGCAGAGGAGATCAGAGCATTCCAAAAAGGATCTACATATTTAGTTTTCAAGGAATAAGGGGGTGAAAATGAAAAGTGGTTTCCAGAAAGAGTATCCTGTAGCACTGGGAGAGAAAGGTTAATATGGGAAAGTTGTTGAGATACACAGGAGATATTGGCAGAGGGGGAAGGAAAGCTGTAGCAGGTGTTGCAGAGATAGGGATAAGACTGGGTAATTCAGTTTACAAAAGAGGAGAAAGTGTTGAAGATCTTCATTTATCTTACCTCTTTCTTACCTGCTACACTGGTGGGATTCCAAGAAATGCCTGCTGGTGTTGGATGCTTGGATAAAGGGATAAGTTGGAAGAAAGAGGGTTGATGATGTCTTTGTGATCCATTGGGGATGGGGTCCAACTGGAAAGGGAGACCAGAGCGGGTTTCTCCTACAGATCTGAGAATGAGACTGGGGGGATTGGATCTGGGGGAGCAGAAAAAGGAATATGGATACACTTTCTGCTTTCTTGTTGCCCTGGATAGAGCATCCCAGGAATGGTTGCCTGCTAAGTAAGGTTTAGGGCTGACACAAAGTAACAAGTGGGAAATGCTGTTAGATGGGCAGGACCTGTGGGATTCACAGAAGATTGGAACAAGAGAGGGCAAATTTGCCACAGATGTCCTGCTGCATTAGTGCCCAGTTATTACTTTAAAATCATCACTTATACACTTCTCCCATATGGACAGGGCCTATTTCAGTCTCATGCAGACTCCACAATTGCAATTGTCAGTCTAGAGTTCATGAGGTACCATGATCTTGGTTCAGCTGTCCCTGCAGTTTTTCTCATCATTATTTTGACTTCTTTTGCTCATATAATCCCTCTTCCCTCTCTTCATCTGGATTCACAGAGTTTGGATCTCTGAATTTGCTTCCATCAATTACTGGTTGAAGGCTCTATGATGACAGCTGATGTATTTACCAATCCGATTACAGGGGAAGGCCATTTCAAGCACCCTCTTCAATATTGCTTAAGATATTAGTTGGGGTTATCCTTGTGAATTCCTGGAAATTTCGTTAGCAATAGGTTTCTTACAAACCACAGTTATATGATGATTGAGTCACTCAATCAAGATCTCTTTTCCTGCTCTCCCATCCTGCCCCTCCCTAACTTGACCATTCCATTTCCTCTTGTTCACTTACTGATCATCTCCATGATACCACCTCTCTGTCCCCAGTTTACCCAAAGATCTCATCTAATTCCCTTTCACAGGGCATCCCATACATCTGTGATCTTGGATAGGTAGAATCAACATAATACAAATGAAAATCTTACCAAAAACAATCTACAGATAAAAATGTGCTGGCTTTGCGGGAGCCTAGCCAGTTTGGATGTTCACCTTCCTAAATATAGACGGAGGGGGGAGGACCTAGGACTTACCACAGGGCAGGGAACCCTGACTGACAATTGGACTGGAGAGGGAGGGGGAGAGGAGTGGGGGGAG
>NW_004949162.1:588931-627053 GCF_000317375.1 Microtus ochrogaster
GGAAACTTGTTTTTTTTTCCTTTTCTCAATAAAAAAAAAAAATTCCCATCAAAATCTTAACACAATTCTTCACAGATCTAAAAAAAAGCACAATACTCAACTTCATGTGGAAAAACAAAAAAGCATAAAAACATAGAATATTAAATGCAATCCTGAACAATAAAGGAACTTCTGGTGACATCATCATCCCTGACCTCAAAATCTACTACAGATCTACAGTAATAAAAATATTTTGGTATTGGCATAAAATAGACACATGGACCAAGGAAATAGAATTGAGCACTGACATTAATCCACATACCTATGAATACCTGATTTTTGACAAAGAAGCCAAATTTTTGCAATAGAAAAAAGAAAGCCTCTTCAACAAATAGTCTTGGCATAATGGAATGTCAACATGTGAAAGCTTGAAAATAGATCAATATATATCCTGATGCACAAAACTCAAGTCCAAGTCGATCAAAAATCTGAACATAAATCTAAGAAAAAGTGGGAAGTAGCCTTGAATGCATTGGCACAGGAAACCACTTCCTAAACACAACACAAAATATATAAATAATTCAGGAAACTAGACATCAAAATAACAAATAATTCAATTGAAAATGGGAGTACAGATCTAAAAAGAGAATTCTCAGCAGAAAAATCGCAAGTAGTCCAAAGACATTTAAGGAATTGCTCAACATCCTTAATAATCAGGAAAATGCAAATCAAAGTAACTCTGAGATACCATCTTATACCTGTCAGACTGGCTGTAATGAAAATATTGAGTATAGCTAAAGTTGGAGAGGATGTGGAGTAAGAAGAACACTCCTCCATTGCTGGTGGGAATGTAAACTTTTGCAGCCACCTTGGAAATCATTATGTTGATTTCTAAGAAAATTGGGAAGCAATCTACCTTAAGACCCAGCAGTACCATTCCTGGACATATACTCAAAGGATGCACAATCATACCACAAGGGTATTTTCTCAACAATATTCTTAGCAGCATTATTCATAATACCCAGAACTTGGAAAAAACCTTGCTGTCCCTCAACTGAAGAATAGATTAACAAAAGCTGTGGTGCAATTACCTAATGGAGTATTATTCTGCTGTAAAAACCAAGGACATTATGAACTTTTTAGGCAAATGGATTGAACTAAAAAAAAAATCATCCTGAATGAGGCAACCCAGACTCTTAAATACAAACAAGATGTGTTCATTCATAAATGGATATTAGATGTGAAGTAAAGGATAACCAGACTACAATCCACAGCTCCAGAAAAGTTATATTTAATGGAAAATTTAACTAACAGAGTCATTTCACTTAAATGTTTTATCATTTTTATTTATGAAATCAGAATAAATAGGGGATTTATTTTTGTTCCATGCAATAAAAATGCAAGGAACATTGCCAAACTCTTTTTTTACAAAACTACAATTACCCTGTTACCCAAATCACACAACATTGCTAAGAAAAAAAAATTACAGATCAATCCCACTCATGAACATTGATACAATAATATTCAATAAAACAGTGACTAACAGAATCTAAGAACACATCAGAAAAATCATCCACCATGACCAAATAAGCTTCATCCCAGAGATGCAAGAATGGTTCAACATACAAGAATCTGTCAGTGTAATTCGCTATATAAACAAACTGGAAAAGACTTACATGATCATCTCATTAGATGCTGGAAAAATCTTCGACAAAATACAACATCCCTACATGATAAAGGTCTTGTAGGGAGCAGGGATACAAGGAACATACCTAAATGTTATAAAGACAATATACAGCAAGCCAACAAACAACATCAAACTAAATGGAGTGAAATTCAAGGTGATCCCCCTGAAATCAGGAACAAGACAAGATTGTCCACTCTCTCCATATCAATTTAATATAGTACTTGAGATTCTAGCTAGAACAATAAGACAAAAAAGGAGATCAAAGTGATAGAAATCCAAAAAGAAGTAAACTCTCACTATGTCCTGATGTTATGATCTTTTACATAAGTGACTCCAATAGTTCTATCAAGAAACATCTACAACTCATAAACACTTTTAGTAATGTAGCAGGATAAGAGATTAACTAGAAAAATTTAATACCCACCCCTCCTTTACACAGATGGTAATTGGAATGAGAAAGAAATCAGAGAAATATTACCCTTCACAATAGCCACATAAAGTATCTTGGAGTAACTTTAATGAAACAGGTAGAAGACCTGTATGTCAAAAACTATAAATCTGTGAAGAAAGAAATTGAAGAAGACACCAGAAAATGGAAAGATTTCTCATGCTCTTAGATAGGCAGAATTAACATAGAAAAATGGCAATCTTTCAAAAAAATCTACAGCTTCAATGCAATGCCCATCAAAATTCCATCAAAACTCTTCATAGACTTCAAAAAACCAGTGTTCAACTTCATATGGAAGGGCAAAAAACGCAGGATAGCCAAAGCAATCCTGTAAAATAAAGGAACTTCTGGATGTATGACAATTCCTGACTTCAAACTCTACTGTAGAGCTACAGTACTAAAATCAACCTGGTATTGGCATAAAAACAAACAGGAAGACCTATGGAATTTAAATGAATACCCAGATATTCATCCACTCATCTATGAACATCTGATTTTTGGCAAAGAAGCAAAAAAAATATATAATGGAAAAAAGAAAGCACATGCAACAAATGGTGCTGGCATAACTGGTTGTCAACAGGTAGAAGAATGAAAATAGATCTTTATCTATAACCATGCACAAAACTTCTCAATATTATATAAGCATCAAATGACATAAACAGTGTGAACTCAGATATAGAACACTTAACAAACAAAATAAAGCCTATAGATGACCATAATTTTATAGTGTTTGTGTCTCTATCCTAAACAAAATAGAAAGTGGGAAAGTCAAGAAAGTATGGGCCTTGAATCTCAGCACTTACCAGGCTGAGGCAAAAGATTTATGATTTAAATCCAGTTAAGACTCTGAAAAAATCAAGAAATACATTCAAGAAACTTTAGTTTAATATAGGTAGAAAGGTCTATACATTTTACTCTAGAGCATTAGCCAAGAAGTTTTCCCTGATCCCTTACTGTTTGCTGTCAGTTTAGGGTCTCAGGTAGCAGATAAGGAAGATAGAATAATGTCTTTTGAGGTGTCGAAAGATTATTTCTTTGAGAAAAACTTTAGACACGTTTCTCTGAACTATCTTTTTGGACTAGATTTTACTTTGGGGATGGATCTTTGACCTGCATACCTCAATTTTAGTGAGAATACTTCTTAGGTTTGTGATAATTCTCTAACCTTTGATATTATCTGATTTCCTCGGTTTTCTCTTAGGATAACGTGATTAAATAAGGTTAACAAAAATCATGCTAAATTGAGATCTGCACAGTTCCCTCATTCCACTTATTAGTCTGAATTTCCAGTTTTGTCTCCTGTATTTTGGTTTAGCTTGATATTTTTCCCTATTGCAACAGTGTTGAAGATGATTAACTAGCTTCCATAAGACTTCCTTACTATTTTATAAGTGAAACACATGAATATTTTTTCCTTCATTTAGGTGAAATCTGCGTCACACCAAGGGTAAAAGAGAATGAATAGATCAGAAAAAGTTCAGTCCTATGGAGGGGAAAAGAAAATATAGGGGGAGAGAGAAGAAAGCATCATAGGAAAATACTCAGAAACTATTGCCATTAAAACAGAGTACAAAAATGGAAATATCTCCCATAGATGAGGCACTGCATTGGCAGAAATGTCCAGAGCCTAATTCTCTTACCATTGTCAGTTACATTTCAGATGCCTACATTAAATTCTGGAGACAGGGAAACTAAATGTTGTCAGCTAGTTACTTTCTTCTGATACATGTGACATCATCAAGGAAGGTTTAAGTAGCCAGATGGCCATGTTTTATATTTGGTAACAGTAAAATGTAGTGAATGAAATATATTTTGATCCTGTTCTCTATATATTTTGTGTGCGTCTAATAAAATGAAGCTATGTGAGCTTAGAGAGAATATATGCAAGTTATAGAAAAATATTGAGAACTATGAGCATTCACCAGAACATGGATACCAGTCATAGGAATTATTAAGGCTTTCTTTCCTTCTTTCCATACTTTCTTGGCCTCTCTACCTTCTTATGATTTTTATTTATTATAGTCATCATAAAAATATTATTTTGTTTTGTATATTCCTCAAAACTTTATTTGTACTCAATAACTGCAGAAGTCAGGGTAAATTATATTATATTGCAGAAATAATTTCCCTTAATTGTTTCTGTGGCTCAGTTACATAGCCATTATGGGTTGATTGATACTGTGCCTTACATTAAGTCAGAAGAAATAAGAAGGTACAGGGGAGAACATATTCAACCTTAAAATGTGTGTGAAAAATTTGATACATAACTTTTGGCCAAAGCAAATTACACAACCAAACCTAAAGCCAGTAGAGCACAATAAATATATTCCTCTTTTAAGTTTAGTCAGGAATCAAATCTACTGCATTGCTGCAGTTACCATACCTTCAACCTAATGAATGCCATTTCCCTTATAAAGTATACGAAGATATCAGTAACTCTGTATATTCAAAAGAAATTAAGATATTAACTTCCTGTGTGTCTCTTAAGAACTCCTTCAGAAACTCCTTTGGGGGTCATTTTTTTTTTTTGATTTGGTATCACTGCAAGAAAATGACAAATAAATTCTAAGGATGTTGTGAGCTTTACATGACATTCATTAATCATTCATGTGGCTTTGGTTGGCTCCTTTTCTCTTTGTAGTATATAGCAGCCAAACAAAGTCAATGTTACAGGATTTATTATCAAGTCTTTTTACTGACAATTGATTTTTCTTCTTCTAAAATTGTACTGTGGTACATCAACCTATGGGTTTTTCTGTAAATTTTTAAAGTAGCATTCCATTTGTCCTAATTCTACAACAATCAGTCATTGAAAAAAATGAGATTTTTATGTTAAAATATTTCACAAGTAGTAATTTTGATATAAATCAGTAAAGTTAGTGCATTATTTCAGAATGTGAACAATAAAGACCATTATATTTGAAACTAAGACAGTACTTGGTAGAATTGCAGTCAAAATTCATTTCTATAGTAATGTAAATTTCTATAACTTTCTGGACTGACCTCTTTATTTTTCATTGGAAAATAATTGTAACCTGGAGTATTGATGTTGTATAAATTTTCCTAATGCAGCAAAACCAAATATCTACTGACCATATCTAGACCAATAACCACACCAAATCTAGTTGGTTAGAAACAAGTGTAGGAACAAAATCAATAACAGGTCAATATGTAATCAACAGAGCCCTTCAAAGAGTCCTGAATATTCCATCTTAGCTTACACATAAGAAAAGGCATTAGCAAAATATATGAAGATGATAGAAGTCTTCAAAGTGAAAATGAAAACAAAAACCCTTAAATAAATTGAGAAAAACATGAATAAACAATTCAAATAAATGAATAAATACCTCAAAGAAAGTCATGTAAATAAACAAACAAACAATAGAACGAAACAAAACTGTTCAGGAATATAAAACAGAAATAAAATGATAAAAAAAACAAAACTGAGGGAATCCTGGAAATTAAAAATTTAGGAATGCAAACAGGAACTATAGAGGCAAGCTTCACCATGAAAATTCAAGAGATAGAAGGGAGAATCTCAGGTATTGACAATATGAGAGAAGAAATATACACATCAATTAAAATGCTAAATCTAAAAGATACCTGACACAAAACATCTACAAAATCTGGGACACTGCAAAGACCAAATGTAAGAATAATAGGAAGAATGAGAGGAATAGAATACTAGCTCAAAGGCCCAGAAAACATCTTAAACAAAAGTATAGAAAATTTTCCTAGACTGAAAATGGAGATACCAATAAAAATACAAGAAGCATAGAAAATGCTAAGTAGATTGGTCCAGGAAAGAAAGTCCTCTCATCACACAATATTTAAAATAATAAATCTACAGAAAAAACAAAGAATATTTAAAGCTGTGAAAGAAGACCAAGTAACATGCAAAGGCAGACTTATTAAAATTGTACATGAATTCTCAATGGAGACTCTAAAAGTTAGCAGGACTTGAATGCATGTGCTGTATACTCTAAGAGATCAAAGATACCTTCCTTGATTACTGTATATGCAGAAAATTTTAACCAATATTGAGAAAATAAGATATTTCCTAATAAAAGAAAGATTTGAATAAATTTTACAAACCCAGCATATAGAAGGCGATAGAAAGTAAAAACCAAACTAATGAGGCTAACACTACACATGAAAACAAAACAAGAAATAAGTAGCCTCACATCAGAAGAATCAAAAGGTGAGAAGTACACATACACACATACAGACACACACACACACACACATGCTTCTAACAACAACAGCAAAATATCATGAGTTAGCAATCATTATTCATTGATTGCTTACCATATAAATGGCTTAAATTCCCCAGTAAAAAGTCACAGATTAACAGAATGGATATAAAAACACAATCCATTCTTTTGCTCATGCAAGAAATATACCTTGCCATTAGTGGTAGACATTACAATTGGGTAAATGTTGGAAAAAGATATTCCAAGTAAGTGGACGATAGAAGCAAGTTGGTAAACTTCAAACCAAAATTATACAAAGAAATAAGGAAGGAAACTACATATACATCAAAGGAAAAAGCCACCAAGATTACATTTCAATTCTTCTATGCCCTAAGCACAGGGGCACCCCTTCTAAAGGAAACACTATTTTATCTTAAATAATACCTTGTTCCTCCCAAAATGATAATGGGAGGCTTTAACTCGATCACCAATAGACAGGTCATCCAAACAAAAACTGAACAGAGAAATCTTGGAGCTAACTTTATAAACCAAATTATCCTAATAGATATTTACAGACTATTTTACACAAATAAAAAAAAATATTGTTAGGAATTTTCCTAATGTGAGATCTCTGCCAATGGAAAAATCCCAATCAAACCAAATTACACAACAAGCCAAATTAAAAATATCCAGGTTTAATAGGATTCCTGTGCTCTTGGGTTGCCCCAAGGGAAAACCAGGAAGCTGGAACCTGAATGAGAGACACCTCATGGGAACTTTCTGGTAAAGCATATTAAATAGACCCGAGGAGTGGACAAGATTTTGGTGGGCTGTTTTGACCCTCTTCCAGGGAGTGGTCAAGGCTTGGCAGGCACAAGGATGGGACATCCAAGATGGCAGCCAGAGACCGAAGCTTACATTCCAGGCTGTTTGTATAAGGGGTAACAGGAAGCTGAGGTGATATTTTGACTAAGATTTAGGCTCTCTTAGGAAAAAAGGGGCATTGACTCAGATCTGGCTACTTCCTGCAGGCATAGGACCACATGGGGAAGGGGAGAGCTGGGTATTGGTGGGTCCACACTCAATGAGAGGCGTGGTTGGAAAGGTATCTCTTGTACAGTCATCCCAGAGACACCAGGCACCTGTTCCTTGGGGGAGGTGAGAAGGTAAGTGTTTAGGAAAAAAATATTGCTATCACCAAAGATGAGTGTGCCATCATGAGTAGCAGGTAGGCCCTTCATTGTGCCATCCTAGAAAACTGGAGGGTCCTGTCTGCTAGACAGACCAAGTGTCCTGAGTAGTGTCCTCTTGAGCCTGCAGAGATGATACCAACATGGGTGTCCCAGGAGCTTGGCAGGGGAGTGGGTGGTGAGGATTGCCATGTAAGGTCTGGTCCATCGAGGTTTGAGAGACCTAGGAGTTAGCTGTTTGAGGAGTATTCTGTCTCCTGGGGAGAGCAGGGCAGGTTTAGGGGCATAAGGGTCCACTAGTGTGGGGGCAGGTAGAAAACTGTCAGCATGTGAACAGAGAAGGGACCGTAAAAGGGAGAGGTAGGGTAGGAACCCCACCAGTGGAAAAGTTTGGACTGTTAGGTGATGGTTAAGGAGAAAGGTCCTACCATAAAGCAGCTCAAAAGGGCTCAGGCCCTTAGGGGAATGTGGGGTGGCCTTGAGGCAAGTCAGGTCAATGGGACGAAGGGAGAACCAAGATAACCTGAGTTCAATGGAGAGCTTGATTTGTGGTTGTTTGATGAGTTCATTGGCCCTCTCTATCGTTCCAAAGGATTGTGGGTGGTAGGGGGTGTGGAATTTCCAGGAGATGTTGAGAGCTTCTGACACAAGCTCATGACTCTGGAAGTGAAGCCTGGGCTCATTGTCCATCTGGATCATTTGTGGGACACAAAACTGAGGAATGATGTGGTCCAGGAGTACCTGAGCCACCATATCTGCTGTTTCCCTAGAGGCTGGAAATGCTTCTACCCATCCTGTACAACTGTCCACAAGTGTTAAGACTAACAAAGTTTTTTATGCGTAGTTATATGAGTGAAATCAACTTGCCAATCTTTGCCCAGTTGATGTCTATAAACTTGGTATAGAGACTGACATATGTGGAAAGCCCCTTGTGGGTTAGCTTCTGCACATGTCTGGCAAGAGTACTGAACCTGTAAAATAGAAATTTGGAGGAGGGTGGGGTCAAAGAAGGGCTTCACCCCCTGAATATTAACCTTCATCAGGCGATGAAAGGAGACAGAGACAGAGACCCAAATTGGAGCACCGGACAGAAATCTCAAGGTCCAAATCAGGAGCAGAAGGAGGGGGAGCATGAGCAAGAAACTCAGGACCGCGAGGGGTACACCCACACTCTGAGACAATGGGGATGTTCGTTCGGGAATTCACCAAGGCCAGCTGGCCTGAATCTGAAAAAGCATGGGATAAAACCGGACTTGCTGAACATAGCGGACAATGAGGACTACTGAGAACTCAAGAACAATGGCAATGGATTTTTGATCTTACTGCACGTGCTGGCTCTGGGGGGGCCTGGGCAGTTTGGATGCTCAACTTACTGAACCTGGATGGAGGTGGGCGGTCCTTGGACTTCCCACAGGTCAGGGAGCCCTGATGGCTCTTCGGGCTGATGGAGGAGAGGGACTTGATCGGGGGGCGGGGGGAGGGGGGGGGCTGAGCGGGGAGGAGGCGGAAATCCTCAATAAATAAATAAATTAAAAAAAAAGAAGTGGAACAAATCTTTGGGGCCTATGTGTAAGGTCCGGTGGATGTCTGAAATGATTGACAATGCCTTGTCTTGAGGGAGGATGTGACGGTTATTTAAATAGTACCATCCATTCTTTGTTTTTATCCCCCTCCTTTTTATAAGCTCATCCCTCTCTTTAGGTTTGTAATAGGGCTGATAGGGAGTTAAGAATAAAATACTTTCTGTGGAGTCCAAGGAGCTAGAGGACAGCCCCCAGGTCCACTGAGTCAGCCTTGGCATTGCCTAAGGCCACTGGGTCCTTGGAGGATTGGTGTCCCCCAAAGTAAATAATGGCTACTTCTGCAGGGAGCTGAAAGGCCTCCAAAAGATTGGCTATAATGGGTCTGTCAACTATGTGAGTGCCCTTGGTAGTAAGGAAGCCCCTTTCCTTCCACAGTGCAAAGTGAGTGTGGACCATCAAGAAGGCATATTTAGAGTCAGTGCTGATATTAGCCCATTGGCCCTTAGCTATTTGTAGTGCCCTAGTCAAGGCAACTAATTCAGCCTTTTGTGATGAGGTTCCCATTGACAAGCGGGTCACTTTGACCATGTCAGTGAAAGTGACCACTGTATACTCTGCCTGCTGTTTTCCTGAATTATCTATAAGGGAACTTCCATCAACAAGTAGGGTGAGTTGGGAATCTGTCATTGGCTGGGGTAGAAGACCCGAACGGGGTGAGGTTAAAGCCTCTACAGCCTCTGGGCAAGAGTGAGAGGAGGTAGCAGAGGGGTGGGGGAACCAGAAAGAGAGTTGTTGGGTTCAAGGCAGGGCTGGAAGCCAAAGTAATTTGGGGATTTTCTAGAAAGAGTAAGTGAAAAGTCTGGACTCATAAAGGCCCAAGGAAGGAAAGAGAGGAGTGTCTCAGAAGGTCTGAGAGGTGATGGGTGGGATATACTGTGATTGGCCAAGACAAGATGATCTTGAGAGCCTCCTGAGTGAGTTCATCTGCTGCTGCCAGGGTTCTTGGGCATGGTTGTCCTCCATAGATTGTGACATCCATCTGTTTGGATAAAAAAGTGACAGCCCCATTTGAAGGCCCATCCTCTTGCATTAGAACTCCTGTGACCATTTCTGACCATCTGTATAGAGATGGCAAGGCTTTGTAGGGTCTTGAAGAGCAAGAGCAGGAGCTGTTAGAAGGGCATCTCATAGTAGAGAGAAGTGGCAATGGACAATGTCCAGGTGGGTGAGAGGTCCTGTGAGTGTCTCTCTGGCTGCCTGGTACAGAGGCTTGGCTGTAATGAAAAAGTTATGGAACCAATGGCAAAAGAATCCCCAAAGGCCCAAAAATGATAGCATCTGAGCCCCTGTGGTTGGAGGCTGTAAACTCCTCAGTGCCTGGACCCTGTCAGAGGTGAGGATCTTAGACCCCAGGCTAAGTTGAACACCCAAATACACTGTAGAAGAGCATAGCTGAGCCATATTTGGTAAAACTCAATATCCCAGGGATCTGAGGAAGTTCGGGAATACAGAGGTAGCCTGTTGGGACAGAGACAATGTAGGACTGCAGAGTAGGTCATTCATGTACTGGAGGAGTATGCTGGAACCTGTGTCAAAGTTTGAGAGATCTCAAGCCAGAGCTTAGCCAAAGAAATGGGGGCTGTCTCAAAAACCTTGAGGGAGAACAGTCCACATAAGCTCTCTGGAGGACTGTGAGTCAGGGTCCTCCCAGGTGAAGGCAAAGAGGAAGTATGATCCAGGTTGTAAATGGACAGTAAAGAAGGCATCTTTTAGGTCTAGAACTGTAAAGCAGGAGGTGGTAGGAAAGACATTAGACTGGAGATTGTAAGGGCTGTTAAGCACTAGGTGAACTGGAATGACTGCCTCATTTATGAGGCAGAGGTCTTGAAGTAGGTGGTAAGCACTAGAGGACATCTGCACAGGAAGAATTGGAGTGTTGCAAAGTGAGTCAATAGGAACTAAATGTTTTTGAGATAGAAGATGGGTGAGGATAGGCTTAAGGCCTCAGCAGTGGGTTTCAGCAATAGGAAACTGGGATTGGGAAGAGAAGGATGAAGGGTCTTTAAGACTAACTAGAACTGGCTGGTGGTGAGTAGCAATCACAGGAGTAGAAGTTTTTCATACTTGGGGATCTACTGGATCAGGGAGTGAAGGGACAGAATAGTCTGGGGTAGGAACCTGAGAAGCTGTTAAAGTGAGAAGAAAGTGTGACTCAGGAGAGTGTGTGGGGCCTAAAGTGAGTGTGGCCCTGAAGTGGCTAAGGATATCTCGACCCAGTAAAGGCAAGCAGATATCACTAAGAAAGAATGAGAAGAAAACTGTCCTGCAAGAATGCAGGGCAGTGGCAAAATTTTAAGTGGGGAGGAGCAGGTCTCGTCTACCCCCATAACTGAAATTAGTGAGGGGAATGTAAGGCCTGAGTGAACTGTTAGAACAGAATAGCTAGTTCCCGTTTCCAAAATAAAAGTAATGGACTGACCCACTACCCTCAGCTTTATTCTAGGCTCATTAGGGTTACAGGATATACCAAGTGTGGGCAGCATCAATCCTCTGCAAGGCTGAGAAGTTTGAAGGCTGGCACAGTTTTACTTGCCAATGTTGGTGAGACAGGACCTCTGTGGCATGGCATAGAGAACAAGCCCACATGGGGGCATTGTGATTTTCAGTGTCCAGATTGCTGGCAGATAGGGCATAACCTTGAAGAAGGTGTAGTGCAATATCGTCCACATGACTGTTTAGGCCACACTTAAAACAACTTGCCTGTGAGGTTGACTTAGGCTGGGCTCCATCAGGGTAGAGCCTTGTGTTTGGCTTCCCTTTTCCCCCTTCCTGTGACTTTAAGGCAACTGTTGAGGTCTGGGCCTGTTGTAGCCTTGTCTGTCAGAAAGACTCAGCAGTTTCTTCTCGAGCATTAAGAAACTTTTTAAAATATTTTTTTTATTAAATTTATTTATTTATTAAGGATTTCTGCCTCCTCCCCGCCACTGCCTCCCATTTCCCTACCCCTCCCCCGATCAAGTCCCTCTCCCTCATCAGCTTGAAGAGTGATCAGGGTTCTCTGACCTGTGGGAAGTCGAAGGACCGCCCACCTCCATCCACGTTTAATAAGTTGAGCATCCACACTGCCTAGGCTCCCACAAAGCCAGTATGTGCAGTAGGATCAAAAACCCACTGCCATTGTTCTTGAGTTCTCAGTAGTCCTCATTGTCCGCTATGTTCAGCAAGTCTGGTTTTATCCCATGATTTTTCAGACCCAGGCCAGCTGGCCTTGGTGAATTCCCGAAAGAACATCCCCATTGTCTTAGTGTGTGGGTGTACCCCTCGTGGTCCTGAGTTCCTTGCTCATGCTCCCCCTCCTTCTGTTCCTGATTTGGACCTTGAGATTTCTGTCTGGTGCTCCAATTTGGGTCTCTGTCTCTGTCTCCTTTCATCGCCTGATGAAGGTTATTATTCAGGAGGATGCCTATATTTTTGTCTTTGGATTCACCTTCTTATTTAGCTTCTCTAGGATCTCAAATTATAAGCATTAAAAACTTTAAAGGTCATTTTCACCAATTCCCATATAGGGGTTTGGGGACCCTCCTCAAACTTTCTTAACTTTTTCCTTCTATCTGGTGCTGACTGAGGAATAAAATGGGTAGCCAAGACCATGGCTTTCTCCGGGGAGGCTGGATCTAAGTTGATATATTGGACCATGGTCTCTTGTAACCGATTTTAAAAAATGGCTGGAGTTTCATCTGCTAGCTGTGTAATCTCTCAGAGTTTGTCAAAATTAACTACTTTTTCTGAGACTATTTCCATACCCTGAAGGAGACAAAGAACCATCATGTCCCATCTCTGTCAGCTGCTTTGGCCAGCTTTGGCCAGGTTGGCAGTCCCAGTATGGTTCTGTGACTGGCACAGCCACTTCTCCCACAGGGACTGTATTGTTCACCAAAAGAGTCTGGTCTGCATATTGTCTAGCTGCTATCTGAATTCTATTTTGCTCCTCAGGAGTGAGAGAGAAGCTTGGATGACGTAATAGACATGTCAGGTTAGATCATAGGTTTGGAACACATAACAAAACCCTTTGTTACAAGCAGAAGGATTAGTAGAAAAGGAACCTAGCTGCTTTTCTATCTGAGAGATATCTGGAAGAGAAAAGGGAACATGAACTTTCATAATGCCATCGGCTCCCACCAGAGAGGGCAGAGAAGGGTGGAGCTATGGTGGGATATGGTATGGGAAGAGACAGGGGAGGATTAGGAGGGGCTAGCCCAGTGAGCAGATGGGGTCCAAGGGTGAGAAGATGAGACAGGAGGGGGAGGGGAGAGGAAGGTGGGTAAGATGGAAGTTGACCTTGAACTTACGGATTGGCAAGGGAGAGGTTAGACAGAGAAGAAGAGAAATGTGAAAAAATTTTGCTCCACAGGAGGGGGTTGGGTAGTGTGGGCTTGCGGGAGTGGGGGAGTGGCCAGTGTCTCTGGCTGCATGGTCCAGCTGGAATTATTGGGGTCCCAATTCCCAGATGACCAGGAATTTGGAGGCATTGCCGCCTTATCTACCAAGACAGGTGCCGTGAGACACTGGCTACTAAGGAAGGGTAAGAGTGCAGAGCCAAAAAACCATGAACATATGTAAGCTCTGCCCATTTGTCCTTACAGCGACAAAAATTTCTAGGTCTCAGAGGATAGTAAGCTCAAGACTTCCTTCTGGTGGCCAACACATCCTACTGTCAAGATAGTATTGGGGCCAAATCTTAGTGCACAGGGAAATTAGCCATTTGAGACAGATTTTATTGGACAGCCTCAATTTATAAAGATTGTGTAAGAGGCATCCCAGGGTCGACAGTGGATCTGGCTTTGAACTGCAAGGGCCCATTTTAAAGTCTATGCCCAACCACGTGGCCTAAGTCTATTACAGCACATCTGCTAAAATAGCTCTTAGGCCTAACGGGGTCATGGAAATCGAATGCTAGGCATCCCTAAGGCAAACAAAGTCCATCTCAGCAAGACCTGGTCTTGCTGGTTTAGCTACTGAGCTCTTGGCATGGGCCCACAACTTCCATATGAGTCCAATAATCAAAAAACGTAAGTATGAATGAATTCCCAAGCCCTATAGCATAGACAAGAAAAAGGGATTCACCAAAATGTAGCCAATGTAGCCCGGGAGCTGGTTTTAGCATGGTGTGGCAAACTCAGATTGTAGACTAGGGGCTTTTGACGTGTGGTCTATGGCCACACAGAAAAGCCACCCTACCTGGTGGGACCTACAAGATGTTAGGAATTTTCCTAAGGTAAGCACTCTGCTGACACAAAAATCCCAATCAAGCCAAATTACAAGTCAAATTAAAAATATTTAGGTTTAATGGGATTCATGCACTCCTGGGTGGTCCCTAGGGGGAACCTGGAAGCCACCAATATGACCACTGGGAGGAGAGGAAAGAAACCACAGGGGAACTTTCGGGGGAAGCAGTTTAAATAGACTGAGGGAGTGGTCAGGATTTTGGCAGGTTGTCTTGACCCTCCTCCAGGAAGGTGTCAAGGCTTAGCTGACACAGGGATGGTGCCTCCAAAGATGCAGGCCAGAGACTGGGGCTTACAAATATACCATGTTCTCTGTACCTCGTGAAAAGGTTTCCAAAACTGATCACATACTCAGACACAAAGCAAGTAGCAACAGAATCAAGAAAATTGAAACAACACCCTGAATACTATCATTTTTCCACAGGTGAAGGCTGGATATCAAAAACAAGAGAAACAAAATAAAATTTCCAAATTTATGGAAATTGAAAAATTATCCTCTTAAAGAAAAAAAGAGTCCAAATCAGGAGCAGAAGGAGAGAGAGCACAGGCAAGGAACTCAGGACCGCGAGGGGTGCACCCACACACTGAGACAATGGGGATGTTCTATCAGGAACTCACCAAGGCCAGCTGGCCTGGGTCTGAAAAAGCACGGGATAAAACCAGACTCGCTGAACATAGCAGACAGTGAGGACTACTGATAACTCAAGAACAATGGCAATGGGTTTTTGATCCTGTATGCTCACCTTACTAGACCTGGATGGAGGTGGGTGGTCCTTGGACTTCCCACAGGGCATGGAACCCTGATTGCTCTTTGGGCTGACGAGAGAGGGGGAGTTGATTGGGGGTGGGGGAGGAAATGGGAGGCTGTGGCGGGGAGGAGGCAGTAATCTTTAATAAATAAATAATTAAAAAAGAAAAATGCTGTCTTGAAAACAAAACAAACAACAACAACAAGCTAAATTATCAGTGAAACAAAAGTTTGTTCTTTGAGGAAATCAACAGGATAGACAAAACCTTACCTAAATTACCTAAAAGATGAAGAAAGGCTATCCAAATTAATAAAATCAGAAAGAAAAAGGGGTTCTTAAAAAAGACACAAAGGAAATCAAGAGATTCACAAGGACATGCTTTAGCAGGCTCAAATGGTTTTAGTGCAGAATTCTACCAGAATTACAAAGAACAGTTAAAGTGAATACTTCTGAAATTATTTCAAAAAATAGAAACAGAAGTAACATTGGACAATTTATTTTATGACTATATAGTTAACCTGAAATAAACCATAAAATATTCAACAATGAAAGTGTTGTAGAGACCAATTTCTCTTAAGAAATTAGATTTAAAATTTCTCAATAAAATACATAAAACAGAATCTAGAACACTCAAATGATCATCCACCATAATCTACTGTTTCATCACAAAGACACAGAAATGGTTCAACATACTAAAATCTATAAACTTAATCAACCAAATAAATTAACTAAAGGAAAATCATATGATCATCTGATTAGATAACTAAAAAGTCTTTGACAAAATCCAAAACCCTTTTATGATAAAAGTGATAGAAAGATTTAGGGAACAGCAAACATGTGCCAAACATCAAATTAAATGGAGAGAATCTCAAAGAAATTACACTGAAATCAAAAGCAAGAAAGACAAGGATTTTCACTCTCTACACATCTATTTAATATAGTACTTCAAGTTTTACTGAAAGCAATAAGACAAATTAATGCAATCAATAGGATATAAATTGGAAAGGAAGAAGTTACCGTGGAACTCCTTTAGCTGACAAACCCCTTCAGTGATGTGGGTGTATGCAAAATTAAGTAAAAATAATCAGTAGCCCTCCTATATACAAAAAATTCCCCAAATAGGCCAAAGAGGAAACTGTGGAAAAAACACCCTTTAAAATGACCTCAAGTAATATTTCATATCTTGATATAACTCTAACCTAGCAACTGAAAGACTTGTATGATTAAAAATTCAAGTACTTGAAGAAAGAAATTGAAGAAGATAAGGGAAAGAAGATGGAAAGATCTCCCATGCTCATGGATCTGTAAGATTAGTAGAATAAAAGTGCCCATCTTACCAAAAATAATCTATAGATTCATTGTAATCTACATCAAATTGCCCACAAAATTCTTATAGAGTTTTAAAGAACAATTCTTAACTTCCTATGGATAAACAACAAAACCCAGGAGAGTCAAAACTATCCTGAACAATAAAAGAACAGATAGAAATATCAACATCTCTGATTTCAAGTTGTATTATAGACCTAGAATAATGAAATTCTCATTCTATTTGTGTAAAACTGGGCTTGCTCTTTCATGTGCACTATTAGGTTGCTAGTAAGAGATCTCTCCAGATTTTTTATGTATGCACTTAGTACTATAAACTTTCCTCCTAGAACCACTTTCATTGTGTTCTATAACTTGGGCATGCTGTGTATTAGTTTTTACTGAATTCAAGGAAGTCTTCAGTATTTTTCTATGCTTATGTCATCTTGAACTTTTCTTTGAGCCAAGAGTTGTTCAGTTTCCATGAATTTGTATGTTCACTCTTGATTTTTTTTGTTTTTGATATCCAATTTTAATCTATGGTCATCTGATAGGATGCAGGGATTTACTTTATTTTTTTATCTAGTGAGAATTGCTTTGTTTCTGCGTATGTGGCCAATTTTAGACAAAATCCTATGAGGTGAAGAGAAGAAGATATATGCTTTTGTTTTGGAGTGAAATATTCTATAAATACTACTAGGTTTATTTGTTTTATATCCTAAGTCACCTACAACATATCTCTGTTTAGTATTTGTGTGTTGGGTGTGGGGTACTGACCTTAGTGAGCATTCTTAGTAATGAAGGTTGCACAGTGTGTGAACTGCCTGTCTTTCATAATCAGACAAGGATTCTAATAGCAGGCCTGAGTTACATTTGATTGCATTGTTGGTAAAAAAAAGTTTCACTTGAGTTCTAAGTGGTATTTATAATAAAATCCTTGAGCCAGATATCAGAATAAAGGCTGAAATATCAGAGACAAAGTATCAAGCCATAGCCAACTCCTTATTTGACAACTCCTCGGCCAAAAATGGTTGAGATCCTGTCTCCTCCAGCCTTATATTCTTTCTGTCCCACCCAGTCCCGCAGCCCTTCTGTCCCATATAAACACACAGAGGCTTGTATTAATTATTATCTGGTTGGCATATTGCTCAGACTTGTTACTAATTAGCTCTTACAACTTAAATTAACCCATAATTTTTATCTATGTTGAGACATGTTCCTTGATATCTTTTCTCATTAAGACGTTCTCATCCTGCTTCCTCAAGTCTGGCTTGCCACTGAGTCTCTGTCTTACCTCTTCAAAGAATTCTCCTAGTCTTGTTAGCCTACCTATATTTCCTGTCTTGCTACTGACAAATCAGTGTTTTATTCACCAATATGAGTGATAAATCTTTACAGTGTGCAAAAGTTTTATCACACATTATTTCCCTTTTTACTTTTCAATACAAGAACCTCGAATCTAATCTCCTTTGGTTAGCTTTATTCCTGAAAATAATCCATAAACAATTTGTAACCTACACTCTAAATAAAGACAAACATCAATTATCCATTTTTTGGAATGTTGGCATAGTTTTCTAGGCTATTTCCTGATAATTAGGGGTGTTGGTAATCTTTGGGATAAACTAAGAAAATTTAGGATTAAGATCAAATATTGACTGGAGTATTTATTGAGGCTGGATTACCTCAACCAGTCACCTTGAAGTTGTTCTGGATGTAGAACTCAGAGGAAACAACAGAGGAGCTTAGAGATATTGGATCATCTGGGCCATCTCTTTCTATCAGAGATTTTTCAGAGGAAGCAAGATGAGAATGCATTACTGAGAAAAGGTACCAAACCACATCGCTAAACAAAATAAGAATTATGGGTTAATCAAAGTTGTAAGAGCTAATTAGTAATAAGGCTGAGCATAGGACAGACAGTTTATAATTTAAATGAGCCTCTGCATATTTATTTAGGACTAAAGGGCTGTGGGACCAGGTGGGATAGAAATTTCCATTTATAATATTCCTCTCCACCCAGTCATATCACTTGCTGTCTGTCTGTACAGACCTCCAGACTTTATGGTTAAACAGGGACAAGCTCAACCCTCTTATCGTCAGGCAAACTTTATTTGTTAGAGCACAAACAAAATATTATCACAGAGAAGATCCTGTGGAAATTGCTAAACAACTCAGGCTGATGCTAGGAGAGAAGTCTACCCTCTGAAAACTTACAGGAGGATTTCATTTCCAAGGATAACTTCCATTGTGCCCATTGAACATTCAACCAGTGGTTGAACTGGTGTGGGATATGTGCCTTCATTCCTAAGTTCTTTTAATTTTGACATGAGAAGGTTCACTGCAGGCTTTGTAAAGAGAAACCTAGACTCCAACCCAGTCAGAAAACCCACTACCTATAGTACTGTCTTCAAGATATGCTATAGCAAAGGTAGTGTAGTATATGTGGAAGTGGCCAACTATTTTCTGATTAAACTTGAGGCCCACCCGTTAAGAGGAAGCCAGTGTCTGACACTACTTATATATCCAGAAGCTAGAAACCAAATTATCCATAGAATTAGGATAGAACCAAATACAACTGGTGTTTAAAAAAATTAGCCAATGAAATCATTCCTAATAATATTCTTCTTTACTCATACACAGGTGCTTTGTCCAGTCATCTTTAGAGAGACTTCCTCAGGCAGCACTGGGAGTAGGTGCAGAGATCTACAGCCACACATTATGTGGAGAGAGTCTAAATTGGAGGTCACCATTATGTCCCTTCCCAGAGAGGTCATGGAAACCTGTGAAAAGGGTAACACTACAGGTGTCAAAGGAATGGAGGACACCAGAACTTGTTTCAACAAATCAACTAAGTAGGGCTCATCTGAATGCATAGGGACTGAAGCAGAAAGCACAGAGCCTGAGTAGGTCCACACCAAGTCATCTATATATACGTTATAGCTAGTTACTTGGTGTTTTCATGATATTCCTAACAGTGGGAACTGACTCCGTTGACTGCTCTTCAGACTCTTCATCTCATGCTGGTTGCCTTTTTCAGTCTTGATATGAGGGACTTCACTCATAATTGTTTTTATCTTTTCTTCTTCTTTTTCTTGCAGTGCCTGGCTGACAACTTTTGGGGGGCTGTTCTTTTCTGAAAAGAAAATGGAGAGGGGATGAATCTGAAGCAAGGGAACATGGGGATAATTAGGAACAATGGAAGGAGTGTAATTGTTTGGTGTATGTATTGTATGAGAGAAGAAGCTATTTGAATTAAGTAAAAAAGAGAAATGATATTAAAACAATGTATAAATGCATATTTTAATTCACTCAACATTATTTAAAATTTTAAAGTATTTGAAAGTTTCATATGACATTTTCCTTAGATGAACCCTAATAATCTCCCAGCAATTTTAGCTTAGAATTCTCAGCTTATAACTCTGTCTTTTAAATTTGCAACCACTAAACCTTGTATGAAGACACTGTAGGATATTAAGAGCTGTTTTATATTTTCAAAAGAAATCCAATAAAAATCTGTCAGACACAGTGCAAACTATCAGGAAAAAGAGTTCACTGTTTTATTATTAATCTGCATGAAATTCATTTTGATTATATCACATTTTTATGAAAGCAGATTTTGACAGTAGCTTTGAGAAAAGAAAATGTGCTATGAAAATCAGTGAGGAACATGAAATGTACATAACATTGTACAAAATGATTCTAAGATTTGGGAAATGCAATGTCAATCAGGCATATATATTTGAGTGGGAGTATTTTATTTACATAGTAATAGATTAATCTCATACTTAAAAATAAAGAAAAGGTTCTTATAATTTATTTTTCATTTTCTTCTTGGCCGCTAAGTCATCAGAATGAAATACGTAGTAAGTTCTTGGGAAGTAAATTCTATATTCAAAATTCATACTAATTTTGGCTTATGAATCCTACATAAAATATTCATAAAGCACTAAGTGCATCCTGATGTGAAGACATTTATTTTAGGACTCTCTCTCTCCCTCCCTCCCTGTGTGTGTGTGTGTGTGTGTGTGTGTGAGAGAGAGAGAGAGAGAGAGAGAGAGAGAGAGAGAGAGGGAGAGAGAGGGAGAGGGAGAGAGATGAGAGACTAGAATGTCAGGGTGAGAAAATTATTCTTAATTTAGTAAAAATATTAAATGAGTTTGAAACTATAAAATCAGGTAGTATTGTTCTGTATACTTTACATGATCAATGAGTCTAAAGAGAGCACTTTGATTATTCCACACATTTTCTACAATATGAAATACTCACGTAAGTTCCTCAATTATGATGTATTAATGCTTTCTTGATCAGTTGTTTCATTTTGAGTTAATAAGTATAATAGAAATTGCTGATTGCTTTCCTTTTAATTTGTTCCCTAACCATCACAAGAACACACAGAGATGCATGATTTCATTGTTTACTCACTGAAGGAGAACCAATAGGGATATGTCACAGGACATGTTTACTCTCAGCCTCTTACAATCTATAAGAAGCATGACCACAGGAATAGGTCAGTGCCGTGAAAGACACATTGGAGATATAATAAAGTAGATTTATTAAACATTATTATTTTGCTAAATCAGTCCTAAAGACTAGTCACACCAGTCTACAATAAACCCACCATTGAAATTTTCCAGAATACCAAGCCAATAGGTCTTTTTCCTTATTGAAAACTTTTGTTGCATGCAGCCAAATCACTGATATAGATGTCAGTGTTTTATATGACTGTTTTTTAACCACAAAGGAAGTTTAGAAAGCATTACTAAAACTCAAATTAGGTATGAGTCTTGGTGAAGAAAAATGGTTCATATTAAAGTAATCATAGGATATGCAATTCTTTATATAAATGAAATAAAATAATCATATTTATTTAAGGTCATGTCAGCACCATACACATGTTCATTTTCTAAACACTGTATATAAGAGATACTGTAAAATGGAAATAAACTAAATCTATAGCTGATTGAATTCCTATTAAGTGCTAGTCAAGATGGTCATATTTGAAATATTTTTAGTACAATATTGTTTCTTTACTGGTCAAAGTGTTCTGAGTAAAGAAAAATGAATAAATAAATTATTCCAATATTTGATATTTAAAATTTCCTCATTTCAATATTCAATGGAAAACACTATTTTTGTATGTGAAGCAACTGATACACTTGGGGTTTTCTGGCAAAAGTATAAAATGCTATAAAAATTTTGGAACATCATGGGCAGTTCCTTCTGATTAGGCATCCATTTGCTATAAGTTCTAACATTTTCACTTCTTTTTATTATTATTTTTCTGTTATTTTACCTACAAACTGCAGTTCCCTCTCTCTCCTCTCCTTGTTTCCACCACCTCCTCCTTCCTACCCCTTTCATCAACTCTTCCTCTGTTGCCATTCAGAAACAGCCAGGCTTCAAATGGGAGTCAGCAAAGCATGACACACCACGTTGAGGTAGTTCTTTTTTGGTTCTTCAGTTTCCAAGAATGTTAATGTTTTCTATAGTTTGACTTATGTTTGAACTATAAATTTAACCCATGTTGATTTGATAAGATACAAGGGGTTATTCTAATTTTATTGTTTCTGTTGAGATTTTCTTTGTGGTGAGTTTTAGAGAAGCTTTCATGGGATGCTGAGAGGAAAGTTTATTCTTTTGTGTTTGGGTGAAACATTTTGTCAATGCCTATTAAGTCCATTTGAGTCACAACATTTATTACTTCCCTTGTTTTTCTGTTAAGTTCCCAGCTGGTAGACCTGATCATTGGTGAGAGTAGGTGTTGAATTCCTGAACTGTATGTGCGGGTTTAGATGTGTGATTTAAGCTCTAGTAATAATTCTTTTACAAATGTGGGTGTACTTGTATTTGGGTCATAGATTTCAGAATTGAGACTTCATCCTAATAGATATTTCCTTTGATGAATACAAAATGCCCTTCTCCATATCATTTGATTAATTTTAGTTTGATGTACTTTTTCTTGTTATTTGTAGAGCTATACTGGCTTGCTTCTTACATTCATTTGATTGGAAGATCTTTTCCAACCCTTTATTCTGAGGTAATATCTTTGATATTCAGTTTGAAGACTCTTAAGGTAATTTAATTCAGTGATTTAAAACTGTACCTTACTCTTACACATGACCATCCCAGGATATATGTATTTGGATTATTTTTATTTAAGGTGAAGTCTAGTTATTACTAGGAACTCTACAGATGATTATAAATGTAAAGTTAGGATTAAGTAAATCTATCTTTTGTGACCTTACTCAAGAAAACTAATTTTATTCTCCTGATCTATTTTTGTTTCTTTAACCTTTTATGTTAGCTTTCTGATTGAGGAATAATCAGCCAGCTGCTGTTATTCTATCTTAATTCAGTGTATAGAACACCAATCTGCACTTACATGTTAAAGTCTGTCAAGTACTGATGCTAAACTGCTAATTGGTATTTTATTTTGTCATCTTACTTGAAAAATTCACAAACCACCCATGTCTCTTGTGGCTTTTCTGTATTATAATTCTCTGTACTTTAGAAACATCATCTTACCTTCTCAGAAGAGGAACAGTAAGAAGGATAGTGGGAGATTGCAGAATGGGCCTGAGTCTTAATTAAATAATTTTCCCCACCATGCCTATAAAATAAGGATGAGTAGATCATTGTTTCTTCATATTGTCTCATAAACTTTCAAAATGTTAAGTGTTTCCAATTAAAATCAGTTAAATTAGATTCAATAAACCTGCTGGTGTTTATTCTTAAACACATTGCCACAGAATGTCTGTTCCAAATCTGACATCTGTGTTCCACTAATAGAGAAGTTAGGAGAACCATGACTGTTTACATCTCAAATCACGGGC
Source organism: Microtus ochrogaster (assembly GCF_000317375.1). Lineage (NCBI taxonomy): Eukaryota > Metazoa > Chordata > Mammalia > Rodentia > Cricetidae > Microtus > Microtus ochrogaster. Next base: position 612,124 of record NW_004949162.1, read on the forward strand.
TTTCCCAAATCTCAAGGATTTTCAGCAGTTAAACAAACTTAAAAATTCTTACTGTTAGATAAAATTACAATAAGGAGATTCTAAATTTTGTAAGGTTCAACTGAGACTTTTAGCATATTGTGGTAATTTTGTGACCTGAAGCATGTACAATAGTATCAGCTGTTTCTGCTTTCTTACTCTAAACAATGTCTTTCCTATACTGTCATTAGGGAAGGCATTATTGAGAAGATTAAAGTCATTTATAAATTGTTGAAAGCAAAGATTACAGTCACATGTACACTCCCCAGAATGTACTGTCATTACAAATTGTGCTTACCAAGTCACTTTCTTTTACTTAAATGGCATTCTAGAATCTTATATATGCATACTATGATATCATGAGAAAATACTGACCTATGGTTAATGAAAATTTTTCTGCTTAATTAATAATGGGTCAAGACCAAATTAAAGAAGAAAATTAAAGTTTTCCTTGAATTCAATGAAAAGTATTGCACAGCATTCTTAGATTATGTGGCACAATGAAAGCAGTGCTAGGAGGAAAGTTCATAATAAAATGGGCCTATGTGACAAAATTCGAGAGATCTCATACTAGCAACTTAACAGAAAAACTGAAAGCTCTAGAACAAAAAAGAAGCAAGCATATCCAAGGGAAGTAGACAGCAGGAAATAATAAAACTGAGAGTCAAAATCAATAAAAATAGAAAGAAAAAAAGCAATACAAAGAAATATTTGAAGAAATAGTTGATTCAGTAAGAAAATCAAAAAAATAGATGGATCCTTGTGCAAGCTAAATAAAAGTCAGAGAAAACATTTAAATTCACAAAATCAGAAATGAAAATGGGGACATAACAATAGATACTGGAGAATACCAGAGACTCCTAAAATTGAAAAATTTTAAAGAAATGGATAATTTTTTGATAGATAACACTTACCATAATAAAGTCAATAAGAGATAAACTACTGCAACTGACCTACAACCTCTAAAATAATAGAAACAGTCATTAAAATTACTCCAACCATAAAAGTCCAGTAGCAGAAAATTTTAGATAAGAATTCTAACAGACTGAAACAACAGTTAATACCAATACTCCACAAAATAGAAAGAGAATGAACATTGCCAAATTCATTTTATAAGGCTACAGTTACCTGAAAATCTATGTAAAGAAATAAGATAACTGAAGTAGATCAAGTGGATAAAAATTGGAAAAGAAGTCAAAGTATCACTTTTTGCAGATAATTTAATAATACACATAAGCAACCTCAAAATTTCTACCAGGGAACTCCTGAAGCTGATAAATACCTTCAGTTATTTTTCTAGATATGAAATTAATAAAAATATCAGTAACCCTCCTATATACAAATTACAAAAATACTGAGGAAGAAATCAGAGAAGCAATATCCTTCATGATTGCCACAGACAAACAAAAAAAAAAAAAAACCTGGGGTAACCCTAACCAAGCAAATGAAAGACTTTTATGATAAAATCTTCCAAATTTTGGAGAAAAAAATTAAATAAGATATCAAAAGATGGAAAGAGAACCCATGCTCCTTGATAGGTAAACTTTGCATAGTAAAAATAGTTATCTTGCCAAGAGTAATTTGCAGGTGCAATGCAATTGCCAGCAAAATTTCACAAATACTTTAATAACCTTTAAAGGACAATGCTCAATTTCATTTCAAAAACCAAAAATGGAACAAACAATCAGAATAAACAACCAAAAGACCCCGTAAAAACCAGAATACCTAATACAATCTAGACCATTTCTGATTTCAAGCTATATCTAGAAAGCTATAGTAATAGGCATGTAAACAGATATGTTGATCCAAAGAATCAAAGAATCTAACGGAATACCCAGACATAAATTCACCACCTTGAACATCTAATGTTTGAGAAAGAAACAAGAAATACACAATGGAAAAAAAGAACACACACATCTTGGAAAAATAGTGCTGATTCAAATGGATATGTGTATATAAAAGAATAAAAATAGATCCATATTAATCTACATTTAGAAAATTCAAGTGCATTTGAATGAATGACCTCAACATAAAACTAGACAGACTGAACCTTATGGATGAGAAAATACAAATACACTTGAACACATTGGCCCTGGAGAAAATTTCGTAAAGAGAACAAAGATGATGCAGACACTAGAGCAACAATTAATAAATGGGACCTCAAGAACCGATAATCTTCTGTAAGGCAAATGACACCATCAAGGAAAAAATGGCAACCTACAGATTGGGAAAAGTTTTCACCAACTCTACATCCAATAGAGATGATATTCAAAATATATAAAGAGCACAAGAAAATAGACAATAATAAACCAAATAATCCAATTTTTAAAAACTAAGGTACAGATCTGAACAGAGAATTCTCATGAAATGAATGTGAAGTGGCTGAGAAACACTTACAGAAATATTCAACATTCTTATCTATGAGGGAAATACAAATTAAGACAAATTTGGGGTGGCTAGAATGAATAGCACAAAAAAGAGCTCATGCTGATGAGGATGTGGAGCAAGGGACTACTTACACCTCTATTGCAGGTGACAGTTCAAACTTGTACCTTAACTCTGAAAATCAAAGTGGTAGTTTTTTAGAGGTAGCCGTATGGAAACCTAGTGAAGTAGAAACTTTTTGGAACCTATGAGGTTGACTCCCAGTAAGGAAGGATATGAAGCTGGAACCAGCCATCTTCTGATACTAGGCTAGCCTCTCAGTTCAGGGACTGTGATAACAACCCAGTCATCAAATTTAAGGCCCACAACCTGCCCTATCTGCAAAATGTGCTGGCATAATGGTGGTTCAGAGCTTGAAGCAGTGGCCAACAAATAACTAGCATAAACTGAGACCCACAATATGAGAGAGAGGACATGCCAAACAGTGATAGATAGTAGGGATCTAGGAGTCAAATGCCTCAGAGACCTAGGATACAGCCAAAGAAGACTGACACATGAATGAAAATGTCAATGAAATAGTTCCTAATGATATTCTTCTATACTCATGGGATCTGTCTAGCTGAATCATCATCAGGCTTCTTTCCACCATTTGTGGGAGTAGATACAAACATCCAAAGCCAAACATTAGGTGGAACTCCACAGAAGAGGGGTAGAATGCATGGTAGGAACAAGAGGATTAGAGGACACTTGGAAGAGGGCCCAACTAAGACAGACTCATCTAAGCATGATTCATGAGTGCTCACAGAGACTGAAGGGGCAACCACAAAGCCTTCACAGGGATCTAGCCCCTCTGCATACATGTTGTGGTTCTTCAGCTTATATTTCTGTTGGATTCTAAAAATAGGAGTGAGGGTGTCTCTGAATGTATACTTTAGTATTCATGCATCATTTGTTATGATCTGCTTTCAGTATTTACAATGACATAATGTTTTGCAACACTCATTTGTTTTGATAGGTGGTTAAAGACTAAATAATTAAACTTACAGTTTCCTTAATTTTGATAAAAAGTAAATTAGGTATAAAACCTTAGACTCACAAAGATAAAATAAATAATATAACATTTTCCTTAAATTCACCAATGAAAAATGGATTAGATATTATAAATGTAATATTTACCTGACAATTGTTTTTGTTGTGTAAAATTTTGCTATATTAAAGTATCACCTTCCTTTTTAATTAGACAAAAAGGAGGAAATATGGAATATTCCTTGACACTGTGTAAATATATGTTGTTGTAATTGGCTTAATAAAGAAGCTGACTGGTCAATAGCTGAACAGGATAAGTTAGGCAGAAGTATCAACCAAAGGCCACTAGGAAGAAGAAGGGCAGAATTAGAGGAGATGGGAGCCGGATGGGGAGAGGAAATCAGGAGGTGCAAGATGAAAGAGAAGTAACACTGTGTAGTAGAATGTAGATTAATATAAATGGGTTAATTTAAGTTGTAAGAATTAGCCAGTAACAAGCCTGAGCTATTGGAAAAACATTTATAATTATTATTAAAGCTCTTTGTTGTTATTTGTGAGCACCTACTAAAGCACAGAGACACTCTTACTACACATGTGTATTCAATACAGTATTTGAAGTTCTGATTTTATCAATAAGACAACTAAAAGCAATAAATGATATAGAAATTGGAAAATAAATCAAATTCTTATATTGCTATTTACAGATGATATTATATTATATATAAAATTTCACCAGGGGACTCAAACTGCTAATAAACATCTTTAGAGAAGTAGTTGTATACAATATTAGCTAAAAAAAAATATAGTAGTCCTATTATATACACATTACAAATAGAATGAGAAGGAAATCAGAAAAACAATACCTTTCACAACAGTCACATATAATATAAAATATCTTACAGTGACTCTAACCAATAAGTGTAACAACTGTATGACAAAAACTTCAAGTATTTGGGAAAAAAATGAAAAAGATATCAGAAGATGGAATGATTTCCTGTGTTTATGGATCAGTGTGATCAATATAAGAAAGAATGACATCCTGCCAAGAGCAATTTACAGATTCAATGCAATCATAATAAAAATTACAGCACAATTCATTACAGACCCTGAAAGAACAATACTCAATTTCATATGAAAAAAATAACCTGCACATAGCCAAAGCAATCTTCTATAATAAAGTACCTTCCAGAGGTATCAACATCCTTAATTTCAAGCTGTACTAAAGAGATGTCATAATAAAAATTGCATGGTATTGATTTAAAAAGTCACATTGATCACTAGAATCAAATCAAAGGCACAAATGTAAATTTGAACACCTATGGGCACTTCTCTTTTGATATGGAAGTACAAAATCCACAATATAAAAAATAAAGCATTTTCAACAAATGGTACTGGTCTAAATGGATGTCTGTTTGTAGAAGAATGTAAATTGGTCCATATCTACTACCCTGTATGCAACTCAAGTCCAAGAAGGTCAAGTCTTCAACATAGAACTAGACACCCTAAACCTGATAGAAGAGATGTGACTCAAAGGAAACACTCCTCCACTGCAGGTGGGAGTGAATACATATACAGAAAATTGGGAATTGATATACCTCAAACTCAGTTATCCCACTCATGGGCATATACCCAAAGGATGCTCCATCCCAAATACATTTGCTCAAGTATGTACAAAGCAGCTTTATTCATAATATCCAAAAAGTGGAAATAAGCTACATGTTCCTTAACAGAAGAATGGATAAAGAAAATGTGGTACATATTCACAATGGAGTATTACTCGGCTCTTAAAAACAATGACTTCATGAAATTTGCAAGAAAATAGATGAACTAGAAAAAATTATCCAGAGTGGGTTACCCAAACTCAGAAAAGAACACAGGACAGAAACCAAAAGCTAGGGAGAAACCCTGTCTCGAAAAATAAAAAAAAAAAAAGATGTATCAGAAAACCAAGTTGTTGCTATGCAACAGTGCATTAAGTAGCTAGAAAGAAGATGGACAAAGACCTATTACACACTTGAATTTAAAAGCTTTATTTATAAGCAACCGACTTTGAAAGTTGACATCATTTGGAGAAAGCAAAAATGGTTATCAAGATGGTGGACACCATGGAGAAAGGGAATATGGTTATGCCAGATTAAATAGAATGTTTTTCACATTAAAAAAAAGAAAACATGGTATGTACTTATTTATAAGTGAACATTAGTTTAAAAATAAGAGCTAATCATTTTAATACCAACTAGCCCAGAGAGGCTTAGAAACAAGGAGGACGTAATAGGACACACATGGATCTTTCCAGAAAGGGAAAGTAGGAAAGATTCTAGCATTAAATTGGGAGTAGATGTTGTTGGGATCAAGTTGGGGCGGGGTAGCAAGGGGAAATTACTGGGATAAATGACTGGAATTGAGGGTTTTTAATAAGTGAAGTAGAAACCTAGTGAAATGGAACTCCATTGAATCTTCAAGAGAAATCCTAGCAAAGACTAACAAAATAATGATTGACACAGAGTCTAAACTCAACATTTTTAATAACCAGATAAGGTCTCAAATGTGACAGATGGGAAATCAACTCAGCCACAAAACCTTCCAACTACAGTTTTGCTTACCTGTCCTGTGTTCCGGGACTGGAGAATAGCAGAATCATTCTCAAAGAGACCAGAGAGACTTTATCAAGCATCTAATGTCAGAAAATGCAGAGGCCCACAATTAAACATTAGATGCAGTTCAGGAAGTACTGAAGAGGATAAGGAAGAAGGATTGGAGAATACAGAGTGATCAAAGATAATACTAGAACATGGCCTACACTGACCAGGGACTCATGGGAGTTCGAAGATATCATGTATCCTGTAGAGTTTTAACTTAAATCTTCTGCATATATAGTATGGTTGAGTAGGTTGGTGTTCTTGTGGGATTCCTAACAGTGGTAGCTGGAGTTGTCTGACTCCTTTGCCTGCTTCTGGGACACTTTTTCTCCTACTGGGTTGTCTTGTCTATTCTCTGCCTTCTCTTATTGAAACTTGTTATGGAGTATTTGTTTGATGTACCTCAGAGGCCTGCTTTTTTCTGAAGGGAGTGGTGGAGGTTGGTGTAGCTGGTATAGAGGAGAATTGGAGGAGAGACCAGGGGAGGGAGAGGAAACTGAAGATGAAATATAATATATAAAAAAGAATAAAATTTAAAAATCAAATGAATTTTAAAAACTCTAAATAATTTGTACAAATATGTAAGTAGAGAAGCCCATGTCCAGACAGACATGGATGCAGCAGAGAGGAGAAGAAAGTTTTAGAATCAACTGAAGTAATGCCCCTAACCTCCACATCTAATTTGCAATGTTGCTGTTCCTTCTATCAGAGTTCTGAGTTTGGGGAGCATCATAAAGAGCTTCAAAATGATTGCCAAGTACTTCAAGAGCTCTCTGAATTCACTTGGTGTTTTCAAGGATTTTCATTTAAAAAATTACTTTGTGAATTCATGTGAGAAACTAAGTGTTTTCCTTTAAGCATCCCAAGCTACAAAATAATCTGTATTGAAATATGCGACTTTATATTGCCTTAAAGTTTTGGCATCTTGTCACCTTTCTGAGAACCAAGGTGAATCTTTTATAGATTTCTCTTCTCTCTAGAAACAGCAGCCTCAAAGAATAGAATGCCTGTTTCCAGTAAAATTGCAACATAGCTGTAGGGATTGGAAGCATTCCCTGTGGACGGAATCATTTCATAAGCTACAAAAAATACTGCCATCTGGGGCTGGGGATTTAGCTCAGTGCTAGAGCGTTTATCTAGCAAGTGAAAGGCCCTGGGTTCTATCCTCAGCTTTGGAAAAAAATATTGCCATTTACACTGACATTATTGAATCTGTCCTCTTTAACAACATGACTGCCCTTATATTTACAGTTGACAGCTCATTCCTTCATTCTCCTTTAGTGTCACATTCAGTAAGTCACTTATCATTTTTAATTTCTGTTGGTGTTTTTGCCTCAGACCTTTCCTTTCTGCATAACTGCTGCATTTTCTTGAATTGATCTGATCTTAAGCCCAGCTTTGTGGACAAAGTACCTGCCAACTTTAACTTAGTTTGCGTCAACAGTTTCATGTCAAATTGCATGTTCTTTTATATATGTCACCATGTGTGTGTACCATGTCACTGGCATGGTTTGCATCTGGCCACATCTAAACCTAGTTCAGGCAATTTTAATCAATCACTGGCTTCTATGAGAAAGAAGAGTTCACTTGTTAAATTTCTGACTGCATCCAGATGGAAAGAGATTCACAGCCTCTGGCTCCAGAATGTCAGAACAACTGTCCTGATCAATGTTATATACTAAAAAATTGACCATTAGAGATTTTATCAATGCCTTATGTTGTACTTTCAGTTTTTCTGATTTAAATTGATTCTCTTATATCTTGTTTTAAATCAAAAGACTAGTTTTATCGTTAATATGCAGATATAGTTCCTACCACACACATACATACATACACTGTATCACAAATCAACTACAGCCTCATTATTGGTTTATGTCAGTTTCTCTCAGGCTAATGCATACTTCTCAAGGATGAAAAATGAAATGTATGGAAATTATGGAAGTGGATCCAACCCTTGTTAAAAAATAACCTAGTTACTTTTCTCAAAGCAATTTTAATGACTAAATCCACATGTATATGTAATTTTTGTGAAATCATTGAGATTAAGGCTAAATAGGTGATCAGAAATGAAAGCAAGAGGAAGTCATGACATAATTAATCCTCATACTCCTGTTAACATAGCTTCAACTTTATGGTAAAAGAATACTTTCTTACTGCTTGAATCTATAAACTAAAAAATATATATCAAAATACAGATATAAGTATACATGCATATATATATATATATATATACATACATACATACATACATAATTATGGAGGGGTTATCCAAACTTACAAGAAGATTTCTATAAATGAAATATATAATTTTGTGCCATTAGAATGTTCTTTTAACAAAACAGAATTATTACTCTGTGAATATAATGAGAGCTTAACTGGGGATAAAAGAAGGTAATGACAAGCAGCAACAAGGTTTGAAATTATGCATTAAATATGGAGTTCATCAACCCATGACTGTGGAAATTTTGACACATTTGAGATCCAAAATATAAAAAAAAGACTTGATAGTGGTATACTTCTATTTTTCTTTTAAAATAAGTTTACAACATGATAAACTTCTGAAAGGTTATGAGTGGTCAGCGACAGAGCAAAACATGGGAAGGTGAAGTATAAATGATGAATAGGAACAAAATAAAACAAATGATGACACACATCTTACCCAAAGCAAAGGCTTTCAGAATACTACAAAATACTATCTTTAAAATTCCAGAAGAAAATTAATAAATTCTTTAATTTAAGAATTCTTTAGTGAGATAGTCTTCAAAAAATGGTAACTATGGTTACCCTTTGTTGCTGTTTTGTTATTATTGGTTTTGTTTTGACAGTTTATGACCCTGGGTTAGTAAACATTTCTTAGAAATAATATCAAAGTAAGCTATATACCAACTTATAAATTATCATTTTTCAAAATTAGGAAATTCAAACATATAAAACACACTGTAAACATATGTAAAAAGACAAAACCAATCCTAGGAAAAAAATAGGTTCAAAGCATGAACCTAGGGAAAGATACATAAAAATAACTATAATAAGATAAATCTATTACATTAAAAAACTAAGCACACAGATATTTTTTCAGTTTTTTTTGAGTGTGTGATGCTTGATAACATGTGGTTCAATAGATGTTATTTCAGTTTCCTCCCATAAACTTACTGTCTACCTAAATGGCCATTTGCTAGAGGCTTTGCTCAAACATGAAACCAAGAGAAGTGAGCATTTTTATCATAAGTCAGAGGACTGGTAGATTGAGATTTCCTATAATTATGCAGAAGATTCTGGATTTACTGACTTGACAAGGTTCTTGCTGAAAGCAGGCCAGCATATTCACAAATCTCCGGGAAATAATTGTGTCAGATATTTATAAAGGGTGGTGAATTCTGGCTAAACTTACTTAGTTGCATTCATGTTAAAATTGGATGCAAGGAAGATGGAGACAGAAGTCTAAAATGGTGAGCCTCACTGAATAGATGATTTGAAGTAACTGGCTTAATGTTAAATCAACAAGATTATTTTTTGTCACAAATGACTAAAATACATTAAGATTGCAAATTAGTATAAGAAAATACACTGTCACTAGTCATCAGGAAATATAAAGTTAAAATTACAATGATATGCCACTAATGGCCGCCTAAAATAAGAAAAGCAATTCTAAACAGCACATACAAAATGTGAAACAAATGGAAACACAGTTTTAGAATGAATGATAAATGGCACAGTCACTTTGGAAATAAATGATATTTGCTAAGGTGAAGTCCCTGTTGCTTTGCTGTAAAAAAAAAAATGGTATGTAGCACTCTGCAGGTGGTATAGGGTGGGGCAGTGCTAAGTTATCCCTGAAACTACCTGTATCTAAAAGAATAGAAAGGAATCCCATGCCCTCTTTGGCTGAAAAGAAACACCATCTCATAACTACCCACTGTCAAAAACAAGAAAGTTAAAGAAAAAAGATACATAACTCTAAGGTATATAGAAAATGCCCTAAACATTTTGAAATTACTTGATACTCTTCAAAATAACTTGTCACCCAAATGTCAAAATATATCCATAGAAAATACACAAAGGGAACTCAAATAAAAATACACTATACTAAAATTTGTGGGTATTATACTAAAACAATAAGTAAAAGAAATATGGCTTTTCATTTTTATTTTAGGAAGTAAGTAAGTTTTTAAAACAATGACTAAAGCAATGTCTACATATGTAGAACTACATAGTTAGAAGTCTCTTAATATATACAAATACATTTACAAGTTTAAAAATGTTTAAATTGTCTCAGTGTGTGGGTGCACCCCTCGCTGTCCTGAGTTCCTTGCTCGTGCTCTCTCTCCTTCTGCTCCTAATTTGGACCTTGAGATTTCAGTCCGGTGCTCCAATGTGGGTCTCTGTCTCTGTCTCCTTTCATCGCCTGATGAAGGTTAATATCCAGGAAGATGACTATAGGTTTTTCTTTGGGTTCACCTTCTTATTTAGCTTCTCTAGGATCATGAATTATAGGCTCAATGTCCTTTATTTATGGCTAGAAACCAATTATGAGTGAGTACATCCCATGTTCCTCTTTTTGGGTCTGGGTTACCTCACTCAGGATAGTGTTTTCTATTTCCGTCCATTTGCATGCAAAATTCAGGATGTCATGGTTTTTTACTGTTGAGTAACACTCTAATGTGTACATATTCCACAATTTCTTTATCCATTCTTCCATTGAGGAGCATCTAGGTTGTTTCCAGGTTCTGGCTATTACAAATAATGCTGCTATGAACATAGTTGAACAAATGCTTTTATAGTATGATCGAGCATCTCTTGGGTATATTCCCAAGAGTGGTATTGCTGAATCTTGGGTTAGGTTGACCCCAAATTTCCTGAGAAACTGCCACACTGATTTCCACAGTGGTTGCACAAGTTTGGAAATGCACAAGATTTTTAAATCTACTTTGAACTACAGAAATTTTATAACATTCACTATTGAAACCTTAATGCAAACAGCCTGTTTTGGCTTTCTTAATAAAAGTCACTCAAGGTTACCAAAGCAAAGGTATTGAGTTTCCATGAAGACAAGCATTTAATCTCAATATGTAAAAACTACATAGTTACTATTATTATAAATGTAAGTTATAATTTATTTTGAGAAATAATATGTAATTTAATTTACCCAGAGATATTGGAAAACAGAAGTTTGGAATTTTCAATTCCAAATCTGTTGAAAACTTTCACAGAGACTTTTAGACCTTCACAGTACATCATCAAGTACAAACTGTTTCTTATTTCTTAATAAATGAATTGGCCTAGGAATTAGTAGATTGATATGAATAATGTGTAATTTTAATTTGTATTTTGTGTCCTTTACTACTTTCCAAAATTCAAATCTCTAAGACACTCTAAAAAGTCCTCCCAAAGGACCAATACAATTGTCTGATATACTGAATACTATGCTATTGCAGATACAAGCAATACATACAAAATTCATGCAAGGACAGCTGTATGGAGAAGGGAAGACACATGAATAAAGTCAAATTGGAATTGTCACTGCATTCAGTATCTCCACTGATGCAGAGCCTCCAGTGAATGAGCCAGGACAAGCTTGATGCTTTGAAGAATATAAAGGGACAACTTCTGTGAAGTTAATGCATAACAGGATATGGGATAAAAGAAATCCATGTTAATTTCATATTCTCATTAAGAGTACGAAAATAAAGCATATGTCTCCTTCTTCAAAATTTAAAACTATGAGTTTTGTTTGTATATAGGTAAGGAAAATATATATATTTACTTACTGAACAACTTCTGTGTGTCAGCATTGCTTCTAGGGTATGAGAAATAATGATAGAACAAAACTATCAAGACTCTCTGATTTTTAAAGCTCGTCATTTCTTATATGTTCTTAAGGAAAGTGTAGGAGCTGTTTATTTTTAAGTTTATAGAGTTTTAAGACATAGATGTATGTGATTAGAATAGGGAAAAAGACAGCCACTTAACTCTGCTATCCCTGTGATTCCACATATTTGACTAACAAAATCTGTCTTGGCCATTTAAGAAGATAAACATTATCCTAGTTACCTGTAGTGATGCATTTGTTTTATTGCCCATTTGGTTTGATCCTAATCAAATAATAAACATGACCCTGAGAAATTTTTAAGTGTATTTTCTAGAAAACTTTATTGAAAGAGTGATCTCAAGGGAGAGCAGTGCCTTCTGCTAGTGATAGACAAATAAAGATATTCAAAGGAAGCCCAGCTGCTTTCCTTAGACATCTTTTAAATTACTTAGAGAAGAATTATCCCATTCTTCTAAATTTGTCATCTTTTGAAAGATATTTGATAATTTGTGAGTATGGCTATACCTGGAGATGAAATCAACTACCCACAACTCTTTGCACCACCTTTTTATCTGATACTTCAGGTCTCTTAACATAATATGGCTAGGGAAGACATCAATAATTCATATAACATGTTACCAAAAATGTAAGTGTGAATATTCTGGGGTTTTGTTTATTTTTTTTTTGTTGTTATTTTGTTGATGTTTTAATTAAACTGCTTTTCATTCTAAGAAACTGCAACGAATTAAAATATGGGGAGATTTAGATGTCTTCAGCTTTCAGAAATTGGTTTGTCTATTTCTAGGCTAAGTGAATTATTTATCAGTGACTGAGCATATCTCTTGTGTTTGAATGCATGTTGCACAGATTAAAATGGAGGTTTATTTTTAGAAGAAGGAAAGAAACACAACTATAGAAACAATTTGAAAAAAATTTACTTCTGAATTTTATGTATAGTGTCTTCAATATAAATACTGAATATCCACATAATACTTTTTATTATTCAACCATATTGAACATGGACTTCAATGTGCTTTCATTTTTTATTTCATCTTTTCACATATTAAATGACATGAACTGGTTTTAAATGGCAATGTGCTGTAAGAAGGTTTAAAGTAATGTAAAAGAGTGAAAGTTACATTAACTTTTTACTAGTCATGTTTTTAAGGTTTCTATATATTTCTAATACCACAGAGGTTCCCTATTTTTTAAATGGGCTCAAGCTGTAGAATTTAGCAGGGTTATTCTTATACAGATAAATTATATTATCAAAACTAAGAAAAGTAGAATAAATTATATTGTGTTTTGGGAAGAAATTTGTTTAATTCGGGACAATAAGTTACTCTAAATAGGGCAATTTTAGAAATTGCTAGATATTCTATACCAATCTCAAAGCAAGATTCACTTGCTATTTTTTATGAAACTCAAGTCAACAACTCAAAGAACAAATTAAAAATCAAACATTCTATAATAATATAATGCAGAGACATAAGATTTCGATAGTTACAAGATGAGAGAAATAATATACAAGTCTTTTTTCACTCATTAAGCCCATACCTCTTCAACAGTATAAATCTTGGTATATACAGTAAAATAACTGCAATTCATGACATACAGGAGTACTGATCAAAGGTGAAGATTTTTTTTTCTTTTTTGGTTTTTTGAGACAGGGTTTCTCTGTGGTTTTGGAGCCTGTCCTGGAACTAGCTCTTTTAGACCAGGCTGGTCTCGAACTCACAGAGATCCACCTGCCTCTGCCTCCCGAGTGCTGGGATTAAAGGTGTGCGCCACCACCGCCCGGCCAAGGTGAAGATTTTTAAGAATCATTCATTGGCACTGATTGGCATGATGGCATGCAGAGGCCAAAGTATACATATTGTGTTACAAAAACTAAGATGCATACTTGAATTCACATGATATAGCATGGGATAACAATGTTAGATATACTTTAGATTTATTGCACAATTAAATTAATTTTGTTCATTTCATATCCAGAAACAATATTACAAAATTATTCATAACTCTCTCAATCGAATAGTTACTTACAGGCTATGAACCACAATTTAAGTGGTGTATTCCAAATAATAGTAAATGTTTCCACACATGAAAAGTATATGTTGAAAAGAAAGAAAAGAAGAAAGATACGCATTTTAATGAATGATGAAATCTCTAGCTTTCTCAGTTTGGATCTTTTCCTACCTTAAATCTTGTTACAAATGAAAATACATTTGTCCATTGCTTATAGAATCGTGATTCAGTCTTTGAATTTTTACTTATTTGTGTGTTGTGTGTGTGTGTGTGTTTATCTGTCCTTCTGGATATATGTTTTGTGTGTGCTGATTGATCTTTTAATTATAAAACATTCTTCTGCTAAGCATCATGAAAGCACTTTATTATATATGGTCAATTTTTGATTTCTTATATTCTATTGAATTAAGTTTTAAACTAAAATATGATAATTGTTATCTATGGTCATTGTCTACATAGCAAACCACATAAAATTTTAGAGTGGAATGCAACTGTAAACCAGACTGTCTTCATCAGCAATATCAGACAGTACCATTGTTAGCAGATAAAAGTCTCCAAATCCAAAAATTATGGAAACAGCCAGTCAAAACTAAAGCATCATGTATTAAAATAATTCAAAATATAAACAATATCAAAAATCATGCAATGAATTAAAGATAATTGGATTAAAGTGCAATAGTTTTGTATGTATAACAAATTAAGCAAGAGTCATTTCTATTTTATTTGCTCCTTGATTACTTTATAGATTAAGAGTTCAATGATCATATTGCAATCTTTGTGTTCAGGGATCATATTTTAATTTCATTCCACAAGCTGAGATAGTTGAGAAAATGGAAGGAATTCCAGTTTTTATGTGTACAAAGTAGGAAAAATTATGATTTGTAATTTGTTTTTTTTTTTTTTTTTTTTTTTTTTATTTAACAACTCAGGCAAAATTTAATTAAAAAAAGTAACTAATGAAAAAAAATATATTCTGGCTTAACCATCCATGCTAAAATAATTAATCCATATCAACTAAATAACTT
>NW_004949162.1:627153-632154 GCF_000317375.1 Microtus ochrogaster
ATATTCTGGCTTAACCATCCATGCTAAAATAATTAATCCATATCAACTAAATAACTTTATTTTAAAACAAGATGACTTTCTAGAATATATAATATCATTTAACTCACAAAATAAAAAATATTCCGAAAATGTTGTTCCATCACAATATAGATCCAAAGGAGAAGAAGCGAAATTAAAATGACAGAAGGCTTTGGAGACGTATTAACAGTAAGTGTGGCAGAAAGAGAATTGCTGCCCATGTTATAAAAGCAATTCATGCAAATGAAAAAGGGAAAGCATCCATAATTCCACAAATTAAATGTGGATATAATTCCAAAGGCATAGAGAGAACATAGAACTCAAAATGTAGAAAACAAAAATTGCTAATAAATGTTGACAGTATTTAATATCAGAAGTAATCAAATAAAAAATTTTGAATAGAAAAACAATGTAATATAGTTCATCAACTAAACTAGCCAAGTTTATCAAAGCAACAGTATTCTGGGAAGTTTGTGATGATGTAAGTACTTTCATTCACAGTGAGTGGAGGGAGTTAGAAATCAACATAAATTTAGGGAAGGAAACCTGGTAAAATATATCATGGACCCCGCAAAATACGTTTTCTGTGACCAAAGTCTTGCTTGAAGACTTTACAGCTGATTTGTAATTTGTAGTAATAACGTAATGCATTATAAATTCTTAATTAAATTTTACCATGCATTCTTTCCTTTTACCAGTTAGGGAAACACAAATCAATCATTGCTAAATAGTGAAGTATTTAGAGTACTCTGAAACAATCAGAAGTAAATAAGATGAAAATAGGAATAAAATCCTTAAAATCCTCATGATCTATGAAGAAAATATCACCATTGTGATAAAAGCTTTAAGAATTATCTCTCAATGGTATTGAAAGTGCAATAAAAACTTGTTTAACCTACAAAGCCTCAAGCACAGCTCTCTAAGTTATATTTTGGTCAGAATTACAAAGTGTTTTGAATGATATCTACATCATTGCATTCAAGGGTGTAAATGATATTAAAAATGTGTCCTCTGCTTTTTCCTTCACAGTCCAGCTGGCCTTGGTGAGCTCCCAACTCTTTGTCCATTTTTTTTCCTTGTGGGGAAGAGTTCTACTCATGTTAGCAATTGATATATCATGCTAACATTGATATTTTCTTTTGTAGGCATTTTATCAGCAGTTTATTAAGAGACAGTGTTGTTATTTTATTTTACTTTTCATTTTTAGCTTGATAGAAGAATAGAATAACAAGAAATTTCATAAGTCAAGTTGCGTAACTTTACATTTTGTTATGCAGATATGGGCAAGGACACTATAAATAAATTATCATATCCATGAAAAAAAAATGTGTCCTCTGGTAGATTATCTGAAGAAAATAACTGTGATAAGTTTATAAAGGTAACGTTAGTTTATATATGTGTTTACTAGAAATATCTAAAGTGTCTGTATGTCCATAGAAACAGATATCAAGGTGAAAATAATTCCCATGTAAATAAGAGTGCATTTGGAATCTACTTTCTATGAAGATATGGTATAATCAAAGTGTGTTTCACTTGCCTACTAACTGTATGGGGAATGTTGCCCTCAATCTCAGCTTCTCTGTAACTAGTGTAAAAAACATCAATCCTTCTATCATCATCTTCATGTTCTGTCCTACTGAATACAGTATTTCATGGTATTGACCACAGTGATTGGTTCAGGAGGGGATTCAAGTCCAGCCAATTACCTCATATCCTGGGATACTAACTGAAGTAATTAGAAATTAGAAGCTATCTTGCCTGAGGTAACTGCATGTCTTCAGAACCACATAGATAAGGAACTGTTCCAAATATCTTTGTTAAAGCACTAAAAAAAAAAAAAAATCTTCGCACTTATTGTTGCCAATGACAACTTTGTACCAGGATCTGTCAACTATATGTCACCCCACCTTTAAAAACTCTAGTTCATTTGTGTTTCTGCTGTTTGCCATTCACAAAGTCCAGACTAATATACTTGAATAACAAATTCTGTGTAAATATTCATACTAGGAAGATTTATGTACATTAGATCAGACAAAATACTATTCTAAATAAAGTACCCAATACTATAATATCAAAAATATCTATTCATAGAAAATAGTCTTAAATGAGTTTAAGTTGAAGCAAAAAGATGAGAAAATTAAATCAGATTATTGCAATTTATGAGTCAGTTCTAAATTTTAAAAAAATCCATGTGATTATTGAATTAAAGAAATCTGAAAAAACTAATACTTGGTATACTTTGAAGTTTACAATACAAGAACATTCAAGCTCCAACTTGATTAATCCTTAGTACATAGTCAAACTGAAAACACTGTTTACTAAGATTACTTGTGATCATCAGCTTTGTCTCTGATTTTTTCTGAGCCAGGTCAAAATTGTTTCTGAATAAAGGAAGACCTTAAAATCTCTGGTAGAAATGTATACTGCTTACAAAGAACAGCGTGTTCTTAATTTGTTCTACCGTCCTCATTAGCTTATTTATTTTTTATAAAAGGAGTTTCCTAGGTGCAAACACTAGTTAATAATGAGTCAATGTTGGTTCATCGGTTCATTAATTTTGACAAATATTGGGTGCTAATAGGATAATAAGAGAAACTGGATGTATCATGCACTAAAACCATGTACTATCTGAAAATATCTATAATCTAAATTCATTCTGAAACAGAACACTGATGTTTTTATAAAGGTAAGAGATAGAGCAAATCAGAAAAGAAAGCAGAATATTGAAAAAATAAAATAGAGGAAATAGAACAGTGGAGGCACACATACTTTGATATGCAACATCAATGTGATTTAATCAAAAACAGTGTGGTGAATGACCCTAGATTCAGTGGATAATTGGATACAAATATATTATGTCACCGCATAGATCCACCAAAGCCTGTCACTGCTAACTCCTGGAAAAGATAAGTAATCCAAGAATGTCTGTCCCTGGTAACCAATGCCCAACAATCACACAGGGCAAACAGGTAAGGGATTCCTCAACCCTCTGTATCCTTGGCATACTTGTAATTCTCCCTCTACCAATATCCACCAAGGAAAGATGTGGAATTTCTGCATCCTCTGCTTCTGGCAACCTACTTACCCTGTCATCTCCATGCTCGGTCAGGTCCTCAACCTCACACCTCCAATATACATTTTCTTACCGTAAGCGCATCCATCCCTAAGAGGTAAGAAGTCCTTCAACCTTCTACCCCTATTAATGATTCCACTGTCTTTTGATCTCTAGTCTCTAACCCTGTGTCTTTACTGTACACTTTTACTATTACAGTGCTCATCCCAGCTAGGCATGTATGACTAGAACTTCTGTAATATCATCCTTCCTCTCTGGGGCACCAGGACTTGTAGAGCCAGAGTAAAGCAACACCATCCCCAACTTCTGCCACATGGAACAGAGGAATAAATCCACCTTCACCTGGAATAAAAATACAAGGTTATAAAGTTTCAAGTTATGGGATTTCCAGCTTTAACCAGCACACATTCTCACAAAACCTTATATGAACCTCAACTTTAAAAGTCAAAAGAAAAACAAAACTCATTGCCCCCAGAATGGCTATCAAAGTCTATCTCTGGTTTTGGAGGTCAGGATCTATGTCAGATGCTACACAGCTGAAATAACTTTCAAGTATCCATTCCAAAAATCAACACCACTTCTCTCTACAACTAATAATGAACCCACCCAAGGCTCACAACACAGACAGAATCACAAGCACTCAAAAAAATTTTTCACTTAACTCAGCAATGTAAGAACATCTTACCAAACTAAACTCATATGAACAAATAATAGTAGCTATGGGAAAAATAAAACAAATATGTTCTTCAAAATTTAAGAACCATAGCAATGTCTATCAATGACAATAACTTAGATAAAATTTCAGACAAAGAATCACAAAAGATTACAAACATGTTCAAAGATCTCAGAGAGATTCAAAGAGGATATGATATTTTGTTCAAAAAATTTAAGAAAAGAACACCATTAAAGAGAATTAAGGATATCAATGTAGGAGATGAAATTACACTTCAAAAAATATAGAATACCAAAGAAAAATTAAACTAACACAATACTGAAAACAAAAGATTTATTAAGCCAAACAAAACTACAGTGGAAATCTTCATCAAAATTATATAAGATTCATAAATTTTTATTCAGAATAGCAGCACTTGCAGATGTGTTAGAAGAAATAAACGATTAAGTTGAAATTAATGACAAATATTTTTAAACATGTTAATGTCACATATAACAACTGGACAATAGTGTGAGAAGACAAAATTTACAAAGTATGACCACAGAATAAGGGAAGAATTCCATACGAAAGGCATAAATAACATTTTCCACAAACTAATAGAAGAAAATTCTTGACCTGATCTTTCGGCGCCAGGGGAGCCAACATTGGGGTGAGTGTCTGACCCCGTGGCGGCAGCCCGGGACAGGGAACTCAGAAGTTCCTCAACCCCCTATCCTTCCTGGGCTCTCTGCAGGGCCTCTACTCCCTGCATACTGCATCTTTCTTCCAATCTCAACCACCATTCATCCAGAACCCTCCCCACTTCGGCCTCCCTGTCCTCTTTCGACTCATAGTATCACACAGCCCAGCCTGTCTGGGCACTGGGTCGGAATCCTCAGGGCACCCAAGCGGGCGGGAGTTCCTTTGTTCCTATAGCCTGCCTGCACCAAGAAAGGTAGGCTCTTTGTTTATGAGCTACGCATCCAGCAAGGAGACCTGATCTTTGGCGCCAGGAGAGCCAACATTGGGGAGAGCCAACATTGGGGAGAGCCAACATTAGGGAGAGCCAACATTGGGGAGAGCCATCACTGGGGAGAGCCAACACTGGGAAGGTACATCAGTAGGCAAGGAGACCTATCTGGTAAAAGAAGATCCATAAGAGAGCATTTGGAAGAAGAGATGGGCAGACGCCAATGCAAGAATTCATCCAACATGCTGAAAAGCAACATGAAGCCACCAGAAACAAGCGACCTCACAA
>NW_004949162.1:637839-639937 GCF_000317375.1 Microtus ochrogaster
AGGGTCGGAGGAGGGGGAGGGAAATGGGAGGCTGGGAGGAGGCGGAAACTTGTTTTTTTTTTCCTTTTTCTCAATAAAAAAAAGAAAAAAATTAAAAAAAACATAAAAAAAGAAAATTCTTAAATATAGTATAAGGATATGTTGTAAGAAGGAGACTGCTTTTTTGTCCCAGCCACCAAGAACCAAAATAATCACACAGAAGTTATATTAATTAAATCACTGCTTTGCTCATTAGTTCTAGCTTCTTTTTGGATAACTCTTACATCTTAATTTAACCCATTTCTATTAGTCTGTATATCACCACGAGGTTGTGGCCTATCAGCAAATTTTAGCACATCTACCTCTGGCCGCAGATCCATGGTCTGCCCTTCTTTCTCCCAGAATTCAGTTACATCTTCCCACCTACCTAAGTTCTGCCCTATCAACAGGCCAAGGCAGTTTCTTTATTCATTAATCGTAATCACAGCACATAAAGGGTACTCCCACATCACCTCCCCTTTTCTGTTTAAACAAAAAGGAAGGTTTTAACTTTAGCATAGTAAAATTACATATAACAAAATGGGTATCAAACAAGAATTACATTGCAATATTTCTATTTACCTTATTTTTTATCATAACTAAGAAAATCTATAACTATATCTGTTTTTCAACTCCATCAAAGACTCCAGAAGGATATAATAGTACCTAAGTAAACAGGAAGTGAATTGTAAGCAACTTCCAAAATTCTAGAATTGACAGAAACATATTGCTGCCTGAACAGTCACCCAAAGTTCTTCTGTACCATTGGAGCATCCTTTTTTAGCCCACAGGTCCATAGTATCTAGCAGACATTTCCATGAAGCAGGAAATTTCAAAGACAGAGATGCCTATATTGTCAGTTTGCCAGTCAATTTCTTCTGTATCCTGCAGAATGTCTCAGAGATTCTTTCATGAAGCAGAAACTCTGAAGGATTGTCTCATCTTGAGGCAAGTTCAGAAGTCATTTCTCTGTGTTTTCCACATGTCCAGTTTATTTAACTCACTCTATAAGGAGCCTCTTTGATGTCCATCTTGCTCTTGAAATAGCTTGCACTGCCAGGAACAGATGTGTTTCACTGTCATAAAAAGTTCTAAATTTCTTAAATTTTTTAAATGCCATATTTTGCTTGTCTCTGAAAAATTTTTAAGAATACATAACTAACTTAAATATATCTCTATACGTCTATAAAATCTAATTAACATGGCTTCAAGATTGACTATTATAGATGATTATATATTAACCTATATTTCTTAATTATGCATTACATTTTTAAATGAACTGCACAAACACAATACCTTAATCAAGGGCAGAAATATATATATATATATATATATATATATATATATATATATTATAACATATATATATATATATATATATATATATATATATATATACAGTATAACAAAATGTTGGTAAATGCCTTTAATGCCAGCAACTAGGAAGCAGATGCAGGTAGATCTCTGTGAGTTAGAGAAATCCTGGTCTACATAATGGGTTTCAGGAGAGCTAGAGCTACATAGATAGATCATGTCTCAAAACAAACAAACAAACAAAAAATATTAAAAAGCAAAGAAAATATAGATTGAGCCTGGAGAGATGAATCAACAGTTAAGAGCATGCATTGTTCTTGTAGAAGACCAGAGCTCAGTTTCCAACATCATGTCATGAAGCTCACATAAACCTATAACTCCAGCTCAAAAGAGATTCTATATACTTCTTCTTACCTTGGGCACTAGTACTAAATTACTCTTCTAACTAGCTCCAGATATTAAATTGACACAGCACAGAGTCGTGTGAGGGAGTTTTAGTCGGGGGAATAAATTGATAATATTGAGTTATTGACATTTCTTTAGGGAATTTTTTATTACTTAATGTTGGATAGCTCATTTTAGGTGGGTGATAGGGATCCTAGAATGTGTAAAAAATGTAGTTAAATAGTAGTCTAATAATGTATATATTCCATATTTTCTTCATCCATTCTAACATTGAAGGGCATCTAGGTTGTTTCCAGGTTTTGGCTATTACAAACAATGCTGCTATGAACATAGTTGAGCATATACTTTTGTTGTGTGATAG
>NW_004949162.1:640332-655243 GCF_000317375.1 Microtus ochrogaster
CTAGCCATAAATAAAGTACATTGAGGCTATAATTCGTGATCCTAGAGAAGCTAAATAAGAAGGTGAACCCAAAGACAAACATATAGTCATCCTCCTGGATATTAACCTTCATCAGGCAATGAAAGGAGACAGAGACAGAGACCCACACTGGAGCACCGGACTACAACCCCAAGGTCCAAATCAGGAACAGAAGGAGAGAGAGCACGAGCAAGGAACTACGGACCGCAAGGGGTGTACCCACACACTGAGACAATGGGGATGTTCTTTCGAGAACTCACCAAGGCCAGCTGGACTGGGTCTGAAAATCATGGGATAAAACCGGACTCGCTGAACATAGCAGACAATGAGGACTGCTGAGAAGTCAAGCACAATGGCACTGGGTTTTGATCCTACTGCACATACTGGCTTTTGGGAGCCTAGGCTGTTTGGATGCTCACCTTACTAGGCCTGGAAGGAGGTGGGAGGTCCTTGGACTTCCCACAGGGCAGGGAACCGCTTCTGCTCTTCAGGCTGATAAGAGAGGGGGAGTTGATTGGGGGAGGGGAGGGATATGGGAGGCGGTGGCAGGGAAGAGACAGAAATCTTTAATAAATAAATAAATAAATAAATTAAATAAATTAAAAAAAGAAAAAAAATGTAGTTGAGCAGAAGCCATAGGGAGAAATCAAGTAATCAGCAATTCTTAATGGTTTCTGAATCAGTTTTTGCTTGAGTTCCTGCCTCAGGTACCCTCAGTGATGGATCAGACCTGGAAATATACATAAATTCTTTCCTCCCCAAATTTCTTTTAGTCACAAGATAAAAAGAAACTAGAACACAAGCAAATGCAAATTGATATGTGCATGAAAACACATACACATACACCATTAAAAAATTATTACCTGCTGATGTGACCATTCCTGCACCTCAGAAAGATATCTACTGCTCAGGTATAAACCATAGCAATCAGAAGAATAGTGTAAAGGCCTACCTGCACTCAAAAATGTTCCAGGCCCTCTGTTTTGGTACCAAAGAACCAACCCACTACAATCCCTTCACAATCCACTTCCCCTTATGCTGCTGTACCTCATCCCCACCACAGGCAGATATCTATCTACTACTTAGTTGCATGTCACACTAATCAGAAGAACAAGTAAGAGGCTCACATGCCCTCAGAATTCAACCATGCTATAGGTTTGGATACCAAAGTCCCAACTGACTTCCACACCTTACTGCCCCATGGCGCACATCCCCTGCCATACCAACAACTACACCTTATGTGGATAGTTGCTGCTCAATTGCATGCAATGCAAGCCAAAAAAAGTAGAAGATAGGAACAAGAAGAGAAAGGTGAACTCAGGCAGAGCCTGGCGTTGGAAGTCCTTCTGTATATTTGTTGGTTCTATTGGTTAATGAATAAAGAAGCTGCTTGGGCCTATGCTGGGGCAGAATAGAGAAAGGAGGGAATTTCAAGTAGAGATAGAGGAGAAAGGTTATGTGGAGTCAGAGAGACACCATGTAGCTGTCAAAAGAGACAGACATTGGACACTTACCAGTAAACCACAGGCTCATGCTGATATACAGATTAATATACATGGACTAATTTAAGATGTAAAAGGTAGTTAGGAATATGCATATACCATTGACCAGTGTTGTAATTAATATAGTATCTATAATTATTCAGGTCTGTGTAGACAGAAAACTAACTAGCACTCTCTTACCATAAAATGGCATGCAAACATGGGCCAACTATATCCACCTATAACCGAGGAGAGCTTGGGAAGTAATTCTAGACACAAAAGAACAGAATTAAGCACAACTTCTTGGTAGCTGTTTTTTTTTTTTTTGATAGAGTGTTTTCTGGCTGCAAACAGAGGCACAGCTCCTTTTAACAGAAGTCTTGACTCAGTGTTAGTGGCAAAAAAAAATGTGTGGCTTCTTTAAAAAATAAATTGGCATCCTGGTTCATGCAAGCAGAACTACCTCTGGCTCTTTTGGGAGGTCTTGTTATTAAATGGGATCTGTGAGCAGTGTGTTACAAATTGTTTAATAGGAGCATAAGCCTGCTTCCCTAGAGCTAGGATGACGTATGTTGCTTGCAGAGGCAATAAGCATGTTTGTCATATTGTACTGGGCAGAGCAAGCAGACAGGGCCATGGAATTGGTTCCAACCACACCTGCTTAGCATTAATTTTCTGCTCCTGGTCAGAAAATTATTACACATACACAATAAGAACAGATTCAGACAAAAATAAACCCCTAAATGGGTCACAGTGTTGGATAAATGTATGTAGGGTTGAGAGAGAGAGAAGAAAAAGAGTATAGACAGAAAAATAGTAAAGTCTTTAAAGAGACAGTAACAGCAATATAAAAGAGTAAGACAGTCATAGATTAGAGGAGTAAAGAAAAATAAGCCATGTAAAGATGGAAAATACACAGAATCTCTATTATGTATATTATTTTGTTTTCTTTGAATTTTTTTTTTACTGTACAGAAAGACATTTCATTGTACAGGCTGCTAAGCTAATCCAACATATATGTTTTAAAGGTATCTTGACTTCAACATTTGAGTCTAAGGTATTGTTATAATTAAGAAATCCATGTAGGAGGAAGGGCCTCTTGTTTTTCCCGGATGCCCAAAACCAAAATAACAACACAGAAACTATATTAATTTAAACACTGTTTGGCCCACTAGCTTAAGCTTTTTATTGGCTAACTCTTACATTAATTTAACCCATTTCTATTAATCTGTATATCACCACAAGATCATGACCTACCAGCAAAGTTTCAGCATCTCTACCTCCAGCCATGGATCCATGGTGTCTCCCTCTCTGCATTCCTTCTCCCAGCATTCAGTTCCATCTTCCCCACCTACCTAATTTCTGCCCTATCAACAGGCCAAGGCAGTTTCTTTATTCACTACCAAAGAAAAGCAATACATAGACAGAAAGACCTCCCACATCATTTCCCTTTTTTTGTTTAAACAAAAAGAAAGGCTTTAGCATAGTAAAATACTAGCAAACATTACAGTTGCAATATTCATATCTACTTTATCTTTTTTCATAACTAAGGAAAACTGTAACTACAAATATAAATTATTCAACTCCAGCAAAAACTCCAGAAGGTATATTACCTAAGTAAACAGGAAGTACATTGTAAGCAACTTCCAAAACTCAAGAATTGATAGAGAGTTCTCAAGGCCTGGGCAGTCACCCAAAGTTCTTCTGTACTGTTGGGCATCCACTTTAAGCCCACAGGCCCATAGTATCCAGCAGACTTTTCCATGAGGCAGGAAATTTCAAAGATAGTTCAACCTATACTGGCAGTTTGTCCATGACATTTTTCTGTGTCCTTCAGAATGTCTAGCAGACTCTTTCATGAAACAGGAACCCCAAAGTATCATCTAACCTTTAGGCAAGTTCAGCAGTTATTTCTCTGTGCATCCAGCATGTCCACTTAAGCAGTCCAGGCAAGAGCAAATACTTGCCCAAATAGCTACCCAACTCCTTAAGGAATCTCTTCGATGCCCATATTTCTCTTGAAGTAGTTTGCTGCTGCCAGAAACAGATGTGTCTTGTTGTCATGAAAAGTCTTATATTCTTAAACATTTTAAATGCCATACTGTGAAAGTCTCTGAAAAATTTGAAGAATACCTATCTAACTGAAATATATCTCTGTACATCTAGAAAATCTAAAATGACTACAAACTTGACTATTATAGATGCTTATCTATTAGTTTATATTTCTTGATTATACATTACATTTTTAAATGAACTATACAACCACAATACCTTAATCAAGAGCAGGAGTATAGATATAACAAAATTTATCTTACATTTGTATCAATAAACCTAGATTCATATCAATGCAAATCTCTACAGCATATCTCTCTTTAAATGTAAAAGAACATTTATAAACAATATTTGGGAATATGGGCGTAGTGATTTCTCTCCAAACTGCTTCCTGCGGTTTATTGGGTGATGTGTTTTCTTTGTGGGGGTGTTTACAGCAAACTTTCAGGGGGGTCTCAGTCCATTAAACAATATTAGCCTGGAATGAATCCACAGATTCTCATCCTCTGTGGAGACAAAAAAAGAACCTCTTTTCCAAACACCATATCCTTATACCCAAATTCTGAAATCAAGATACATTTAAAATATGCATTATGGTTTAGCTTAGCAGGACATACAATAAAATGTCCCTCTATACTTAGTTCTTTCACAGTCAAAAAATTCAAAGACAACACAGTAATATACATAATGCAGACTGTTTGTAAATTTTCCATTTTTACATGGCTTATTTTTCTTTATTCCTTTTAATCTATGACTATCTGTACTCTATTTCTTTAAAGACTTTACTCTTTTGTTAAAGCATTAAATTATTTTATGACTCTCTATATTTGTGTTCCAAGCGTACATAATTTATCCAACCCTATAACCCATCTGGATTGTCTTTATTGCATATCTGTAATTATTTTTTGACCAGAACCACTTCTTAAAATTGCTAAGTGCTTCTTAAAACTTAAGCTGCACAATTATTATGTTATATATGATACTGCTTGCTTGCTGGCCCAGTCTAAAATTTAAGCTGTACACTATGATATAAAAGGTACTGCTTGCTAGCTCCACACAATCCAGCATTTTGGAGCCTCTGAGATGTGCACACAGCCCCAGTTCCTGACGCAAAGCTGGTACATGTTGCCATTAAGCAAGCTAAAACAGTCTGCACACAAACACAATTCAAATGCTCTGTACCTGAACCTCCTCCCTGAAAGAGTTAGAGTTTGTGCAGGCAGCAGCCCAGAAAGCCAACATTTTACCATGGCTTTTTTCTCACTATGGCTGAATCAGGAAAATCTCTCTTAAAGGACCTGTGGCAAGCCACCAGCAAACAGAAAGAAGCTGTGTTAAACTCTCTCTCTATTTTTTTTATTTAGAATTTCTATTTAGGCAATCTCAGGTTTTACATAGATTCAGTTCACACAGTGGTGCCAATTTTTAGGAGGAAGAGGGGCCACTTGTTCTTCCCAGCTGCCCAGAACCAAAATAAACCCCACAGAAACTATATTAATTAAAACACTGCTTGGCCCATTAGCTATAGCTTCTTATTACCTAACTCTTACATTAATTTAACATATTTCCATTAATCTGTATATCACCACAATGTCGTGGCCTACCAGCATAGTTTCAGCAGGTCTACCTTTGGCCATGTATCCATGGTGTCTCCCTTTCTGCCTTCCTTCTCCCAGAATTCAGTTCCATCTTCCCTGCCTACCTAAGTTCTGCCCTATCAAGAGGCCAAGGCAGTTTTTTTATTCATTAACTAAGAAAAGCACCACACAGACAGAAGGACCTCCCACACCAAATACAGCTTAATAGATATCCATCTATAATAGTCAAGTTGTAGCCATGTTAGTTAGGTTTTCTAGATGTATAGAGATATATTTCAGATGGTTAGATAGTCTTCAAATTTTTCAAAGACTAACACAACATGGCTTTTAAAACGTTTTAAGAACTAAGAACTTTCTATGACAATGAGAAACATCTGCTCCTGGCAACAATAATCTATGTCAAGAGGATTATGGGCATCAAAGAAGCTTCTTATGGAGTTTGTTAGCCATTTGAGCAAGAATCTTCTCATTCCTGGACTGCTTTATGGTATGCTGTATGAACTGGACATGCACAACGCACAGAAAAATGACTGATGAACTTGCCTAAAGGTTAGAAAGTCCTTTGGTTCCTGCTTCTTGAAAGAGTCTGCCAGACATTCTTCAGGGTACAGAAGAAAGTGAATGACAAACTGCCAATAGAAGTGAAAATGTTTTTCAAATTTCCTGATTCATGGAAAAGTCTGCCAGATTCTATGGACCTACAGGCCAAATATGGATGTCTCAATGTTACCGTAGATATTTAGGTGACTGTCCAGACAGAAAGATATCTGTTTTCATTCTAGAGTTTTGGAAATTGCTTAAAATGCACTTCTAATATCACTTAGGTAATATTATATCCTTCTGGGGTTCTTGAAGGGTTGAAGAAAAATAGTTACAATTTTGCTTAGTTGTGCTAAAGGACAAATTAGATATAAAACATTAACTTACAAAGATGGGATAAATGATGGAGTATTTTAATTTGTCAAATGTAAATGGACTAATATTGAAACTATAATTCTTACTTGATAACTGTTTTGTATATGTAATTTTAGTATGTTAAAGTTAAAACCTTCCTTTTTATTTGGACAAAGGAGGGGAAATGATGTAAGAACTCCTTCTGTATATGTGTTCTTTTTATTGGTTAACGAATAAAGAAGCCTCTTGGGTCTATATCAGGGAAGAATAGAGCAAAGAAAAAATCTCAAGCAGAGATAGAGGAGAAAAGTAGGCAAATGCGGAGAGATGCCACATAACTGTTGAAAGAGACAGACATTGTACCCTTACTAATAAGTTACAGCCTCATCCCAATAGACAGATTAATACAAATTGTCTAATTTAAGATGTAAGAGGTAGTTAGATATATGCATTAGACACTGGTCAAACAATGTTATAATTAATATAGTATCTGTGTAATTTTTCGGGTCTGGATGGATGGGAAATGAATGAGCATTTTCTTACTACAAGAGACTCTTTGCTGGACCAGAGGCCACACCAGCTTTCAAAACTCCAGATAAGCAAATTGCCCATGAACCTCCTTCACTTTCTCAGTGCCCCTCCACTATTGTTAGCTCACCTGTCACTCCTCATCACCATATTCTATCACCTAACTCAGGCATTGAACCCCTATTGGAGCAAAGGCCACTCTAGCCACCCAAGTCCAGCACCCAACTCAGAAAAAGACTTCATTCTGGGCCAGAGGTCATATCTATTGCCAGAAATTCAGGCCAAAAAGACCAGAAGACCAAAGAGGAAACAGAAACCAAGGATCAAAACATCCATTCAACAAAGATCAATTCTCTCAGGAACACTGATGCAAAAATTCTCATTATGCAAAATTCAAGAACACATCAAAAAGATTATCCACCATGATTATGTAGGCTTATATCTCAGATGTAAGGGATGCAACAATGGTTCCACTAATGAAAAATGTCAATGTTATCCATTACATAAAATAATTTACAGAAAAATAAAAACACATGATCATCCCATTAGAAGGTGAAAACACCTTTGACAAAATCAAACACTGTTGACAGAGGGTTCCATGCCACTGGTCCTTCAGTCATTCGGTCCCAAAGGAACATACAGAGGTCTACATTAATTATAAACTGATTGGCCTTGTAGCTCAAGCATTTCTTATTAACTAATTCTTACATCTTATATTAGCTCATTTTTCTTGTCTATGTTAGCCTTGTGGCTTGGTACCTTATTAGGCAAGGCAGTCACATATGGCTTCCTCAGCATCTGGGTAATGGCTGCAGACTGATACTTTTCTATTCCCATTATTCTCATTGCCATACCTCTACTTCCATCCTGGTTGCCATTGCCCTGTCTATATTTCCTGCCTGGCTACTGGACAATCAGTATTTTATTAAAAATAATATAAGTGACAGGATAAAAGACCATTGTCCCACAGCACAAGACCCCTTCATGGTAAAAGTCTTAGAGAGATCAGGGATAAAAGGGACATACCTAAAATTATAAGGGCAATTAACAGCAAGCTTATAGCCAACATCAAATTAAAAGCAGAGACTAAAAGCAATTCCACTAAAATAATCAACAAGACAAGGCTGTCCACTCTTTTTATATCTATTCTATCTAAGACTAGTGGTTCTAGCTAGAACAAAAGACAACAAAAGGATCTCAAGGGAATACAAATTAGAAAGGAATAAATCAAACTTTCACTGTTTGGAGATGATAGTGTATATATAATTAATCCCCAAAATTCTACCAGAAAACTCCTACAACTGATAGATACCTTCCATAATGTGGCTATATACAAGATTAATGAAAAAAAATAGTAATCCTCCTATATACAAATAAGAAATGGGTTGAGAATAAATCAGAAATACAATGCCCTTCAAAATACTCAAAAATAATTATAAAAATATTGTGGTATAACAATAACTAAGCAAGAGAAAGATCTGTATGACAATTAACTTCAAATCCTTGAAAAAAGAAATTGAAGGTGAGATCTGAAAATGGACAGGTCTCCTCTGTTCATGGATCAGTAGGATTAAAACAGTAAAAAACACCATCTTATCAAAAGCAATGTACATCAAAGTATTAACACAATTCTTATATTGAAAAAAGAATGTTAAATATCACATACAAAATAACCTGTACAATAAAACATCTTGAGATATTACTGTCCCTGATTTCAAGCTGTTTTAGAGAGCCATAGTAAACAAACAGACATACAAACAATAAATACCCAAACACATGATATTAGCATTAAAAACAGATAGGTTTCAAATAGAAGATAGAATACCCAGAAAGAAATCCCCACACCCAATCTAAGGACAACTGATTTCTGATAAAGCATCCAGAAATATACAATGAAAAAGTAAAGTATCTTCAACAAACAAGGTTAGTCTAACTGGTTGTGGGTAATAAGAGAAATGCAAATAGAAGCATATCTAGAAGCCTGCACAAAACCAAAGTCTAAGTAGATCAAAGACCTCAACATAAAACCATGTAGAATGAACATTGTATAAGAGAAAATGTGAGAAAACCTTGCATGTATAGGCACAGTAGACAACTTCTTGAACAGAATACCAATAGTGAAGGCACTTACGTCACAACCAATAATGGGAACTCATGAAAATGAAAAGTTTCTGTATGGCAAAGAACACTGTCAATAGGACAAAACAACAGCCAACAGAATGAGAAAAATTTTTCAGCAGTTCCACTTGGGATAGAAGGTTAATGTCCAAAAGATATTAAGAACTTAAACTTGTCATAAATAAACTGAGTAATCCAATTAAAAATATGGTACATATATATGCAGTGAATTCTCAGAAAAGGATTCTCAAATGGAAACACTTAAAGAAAATGTTCAATATCCTTGGCCATCAGGGAAATACAAATTAAAATGTGTCTGAGATTACATTTTACACCTATCAGAAGGACCAAGATGAATGACACAGAGTACAATTCAGGTTGAGGAGGATGCGGAGCAAGGGGAATACGCTTCTATTGCTGGTAGGAATCCAAACTTGTACAGCTCACATTGGAAATTAATATTGAAATTTCTCAGAAAAATGAAAATCCATCCACATTAAGACTCAGATATCTCACCTCTGAGCAGGGACCAAAATGATGCCCCATCCTACCACAAGGACACATGTCTAGCTGTGTTCATAACAGCTTCATTCATAGAAGTCACAAACTGTAAACAACCTACATGTCCCTTAGCCAAAAAAAAAAATGGATAAAAGATGCCGTACGTTTACACAATGGAGTATTAAACAACTGTATAAAATATGACGTCATGTGTTGCTAGGTAAAGTCTTTATGATGATAATTAAGGTAGTCATCCCTCTGATTACAGGGAAAGGCCAGTTTAGGCATCCTTTCCAATGTTGCTTGGAGTCTTAACTGGGGCCATCCTTGTGGATGCCTGGGAATTTTCCCTAGTACCATGTTTCTTGCTAGTCCTTTGATGTCTCCCTCAATCAAGATATCTCTTTCCTTGCTCTCCCTCTGTCCTTTGCTCTTCTTGAGCATCCCATTCCTTCATGATCTACTCCTCCCTTTCTCCTCTTTCACCTCCCCCTTCTCCCCACCCCCCCATTCTGCCAATTTTTTTCAATAGATTGTGTCTTTTTCCCTTCTCTTGTTTCTCTTAGGGTTTTCCTTGTTACATAGCTTCTCTGGGACCATGGACTATGGGCTGGTTATCCTTTGCTTTACATCGAATATCTATTCATGAATGAGTACATACAGTGTTTGTCTATTCGGATCTAGGTTACTTCATTCAAGATGGATTTTTTCTAGTTCAATCTATTTGCATGCAAATTTCAACACGTCATTGTTTTTTTTTTCACTGAGTAGTACACTATTGTGTAAATGTACCACATTTTATTTATCCATTCCTTGGGTGAAGGGCACCAGGATTGTTTCCAGGTTCTGGCAATTACAAATAATACTGTTATGAACACAGTTGAGCAAAGGTCCTTGTGACATCAGTGTACATTCTTTGAGTATATGCCCAAGAGTGCCATTGTTGGGTCTTGAGGTAGATTGATTTTCTAAGAAACTGTCACACTGATTTCCAAAGTGACTGTACAAGTTTGAATTCCCACCAGCAATGGAGAAGTGTTCCCCTTACTCTGTATCCTCTCCAGCCATATGCTATTATTGGTGTTTTGGTTCTTAACAATTCTAACTTGTATATGATGGCATTTCAGAGTCATTTTGATTTGCATTTTCATGACTGCTAAGGATGAGGAGCAATTTCTTATAGAGAGATGTGCAGTAAAGCACTGGACCGAGGTACTGTAGACCAGTCTAAGAGAGGGAGGAGTGATAATATGAGCAAAGGGGTCAACACCATGATGGTGATACACACAGCAAAAGTTGACTTGAGCTAATGAGAGTTCATTGACTCTGAACTGTTAGTGGGAAAACCTGCATAGGACCAAACTAGGACCACTGATTGTGGAGAACAGTTGTGAGGTTTCAGTAATCTGTGGGGCCATTGACATTGGGACAAGGATTTATTATCCCTAGTGCTTGAACTGGCATCTTTGAGGACATTGTCTTTGGAGGGATGCCTTGCTCAGCCTAGATATACTAGGGAAGACTTTGGTCTTGCCTTAAAGTGAAGTGTCAGACTTTGTTGTTTTTTTTTTCTTTTTATTTTTTTTATTGAAAAAAAAATTCCCACCTCCTCCCAGCCTCCCATTTCTCTCCCCCTCCTCCCACTCCTCTCCCCCTCCCCCTGCTTCTCTCCCCCTCCCTCTCCAGTCTGAAGAGCAGTCAGGGTTCCCTGTCCTGTAGAATGTCCAAAGTCCTCCCCCCTCCATCCTGGTCTAGGAAGGTGAACATCCAAACTGGCTAGGCTCCCACAAAGCCAGAACATGAAGTAGGATCAAAACCCAGTGCCATTATCCTTGGCTTCTCAGCAGCCCTCATTGTCCACCATATTCAGAGAGTCTGGTTTTAGCCCATGCTTTTTCAGTCACATTCCAGCTGGCCTTGGTGAGCTCCCAATAGATCAGCCCCACTGTCTCCGTGGGTGGGTGCACCCCTTGTGGTCCTGACTTCTTTGCTCATGTTCTCCCTCCTTCTGCTCCAGACTTTGTTGACTCTCTATGGGAAATCTTACCCTTTCTGAGGAGTTGATGGGAGTGCTGGAAGGAGAAGGGTGGAGCTGGAGGAGGGGAGGGAATGGGGATGGGGATAGATATATAAAATGAGAAAATATAGCATTTTTAAAATCTCTTAATAAAAAAGAAAAAACCCAGTTTCTCTCTCTCTCTCTCTCTCTCTCTCTCTCTCTCTCTCTCTCTCTCTATATATATATATATATATATATATATATATATTCATGAAATTTTCTGGCAAAAGGATGGAAGTAGACAAAAATCATCCTGAGTGGGTTAACCCAAACACAGAATGACAGTTGGTATGTACTTCCTTACAAGTGGATATTGGCTGTGAAATAATAGCTATTCGTGCTACAATCCAGAAACTCAGAGAGTCTAAGTAACAAGGTGGGCTTCAATGGAAAATTTATGTATCTCCCTGAAATGGGAAATAAAATAGATTTTATCATTGGACTGGTGTTGAGTGGTGATGGCAGCAGGAGTGATTAAGTCGTAGGTAGAATGGAGGAACAGAATGCTGAGAGGGATAACTGGAATTGGAGGCATTTCAGGGGCAAGGTAGAAACCTAGTGCAAGGAAATTTCTTGGAATCTATGAGGGTGATCATAGTGAAAAATCTGAGTAATAAGTGATATGGAAACAGAATTGGCAATCTTCTGTAACCAGGTAATTCCTCTAGTGAAGGGACGGGGACACCAGCCACAATAACTTTGACCTAAAATTTGTCCTGTCTGCAAGATGTGTCAGGGTAACACTCACCAACAAATGACTGTTCCAACTTAAGACCTATACCATGAAAGGGAGGTTCTGCCTAAAGCTGCCTAGAGGGCCAGAAACTAAAAACTGGATAGCAAAGAGACCTAGGATAGAACTAAACTAAACACAAGTTAGCAAAAAACAAAAATTCAATGATTCCTAATGATAGCCTGCTATAGCTGTAAACAATAGCATAGCATAATCATCATCAGAGAGGTTTGTTTCCAAACAACTGAGGCAGAGCAGGTGTAAGGAAACACAGCCAGGCATTATGGGGAGCTCAGGATTCATGTGAAACAAGGGAAAGAATGATAGTAGGAGCCAGAACACCACAAAAACACACAGTACAGGATTAACTAACCGTAGGGGTTCATACAGGTTTATAGAGACTGGAGTGAAATTAAGGGAACTGTATGGGTCTGACCAAAGTACTCTAACTGCATATTATGTTTGTGTAACTTGCTGTTTTTATGGGACTCCCAACAGTGGGAGCCTGAGCTGTCTCTGATTCTTTTGCTTACCTTTGGGACCTTTTCCTCCTACTATGTTGCCTCATCAGCCTTGGTATAAGACTGAGTATGTGCCTAGTATAATTGTAACTTCTTACACCATGTTTCATTGGTATCCCTGGGTGTCCTTCTCTTTTATGAAGGAAAATGGAGGAGGAGGAGTCTATCTGGAGGAGAAGGAAAGTAGAGGAAGGGATTGAGAGGAGAGGAAGGAAGAAAAACTACAGTTGAGATGTACTACATGAACGAATAATAAATAAATTACAAAAATACATTAAAAGTACTTTGTATAAAAAGCAATAAAGTGAAGGCTAAGAATACATAATAAAAATCAACAAAATTACAGTAATAAATACACAACATTTCAATAATAACTTTCACTATAAATGGATTTGGCCTCTCAATCAAAAGATACAGATTGACAGATTGGACTGTCAAAGCACAATCTTTCTTTTGTTTGCCTATAAGAAATTCAACCTGACCATGAAAGAGACACTTTCTTAGTTTGAAAGGACAGACGTAGATATTCCAAACAATCAAGAGTCTCTGTCTTTGTATCTGACAAAAACAGAGTTGATAATGGGCCAGAAAAATGTGAAGATCATGCCTACTGATTAAGAGACTAATTCATGAAAAAGACATCACCATTTAAACATGTACCAAACATGAGTATAACTAATTTCATAAAACAAACACAACTTTGTTTAATTTCACAAATTTACCCCATGGTAGTAATATTAAATTACTTCTATACCCTACTGCTATCAGTAGACAAGGTCTTCAGACAAAAAAATTAACATAGAATTTATGGAGGTATATTATATTACAGATCATACAGATTTAACAGATTACAGAATATTTAATTAACAGATTAGAAAATTCAAATCTCAGTAGCCCATAAACTCTACCTTGAAACTCATCATACACTAAGATACAAATTTACTCAGAAATGTTGACAATTAAAACTGTATGAAAAACCACAGAAAACACAAAATTGAAGATTAAACAACATACTATTGAACATTGACTGGAACTTTATAGAAATCAAGAAATAATTTAAAAATTCATAGAGTCAAATTAAAATTAAAACACTATATTAAAGCTTATGAAACACAATTAGACCAATCCTGAGGGAAGTTTATAGCTTTATATGTGAAAAAGAGATTTAAAATAAGCAATTATACATTGAAGAACTTGGAAAAACAGAGTCTTACATGATGCCTAGAAGAACCTGGCTGTGACATCCCTTAGGGGACTGAGCTGAAAAACCTTCCTGAGACACCCCCTAGGTGACTCAACAAGGCGGAGCAGAACAGAAGGACCTTGCTAGGATGCTCCTTAAGGGGGACTAAACAAGGCTGGCAAGAAAAAAGTAACAAGTTTTCACTGGTGTTGGAGGAGATTGCTACATTTCTGCAAGGGCTTCCCCTTTAGCAGATTGTTAGCAAGAGACGAAACACCTTGAGCCAGAGAAGAAGCAGATTTCTCTGCTAGGATGTTCCCTTAAGGGAACAGAGAAGAACTCAGCTGTAGTAGCTCTCCAGGAGAAGAGTGAATCACTATCGATATCCTGCCGGGAAACCATCTCATACTGCACCCCAGTTTCAGGTAGCCTGGATTCCTGATAGTCAGTCTATTAGGACTGAGCTATCCTAATGTGGCTCCAGTCTCCAGGGCTGAGCTGTCCTATTGCAGTTCTAGCCTCCAAAGCTGTCCTATTGTGGTTATAAGTATGTCCTGGCTTCCCCATAAGTCAGAATGTCTCTGCAACACTACAACTGTAACACATTCCCCTACATCCTGTATCGTCAAAGCAATTCTGAGCAATAATTCTTCTGGAGGTATTATCATGCACAATTTCAAGCTGTACCAAGGAATCATAAAAGCATAAACAGCATGATATTGATACAAAATAGACACAAAGTTCAGTGGAGTAGAGTAATGGTTAAATTACTATACAACTACATCCAACTAACTTTTGACAAGGAGATACAAAAATGTACCATGGAGGGAAAAAAATACCTTTTGAACAAAGGACCCTAGTAAAATATCATGTCCAGATGCGGAATACAAAAACTAGATTGTTCTTTCTCTCACCATGGAAAAATCCCAACTCCAAGTAGATCAAAGTACTCTACTAAAACCTAAAACTCTTAAAGTACTAGAAGAAAAAATCAGTAAATATGTGATAAGGTATAGCTATAAGTAGAGTGTTTTTAAATAGAACTCCAATAATTCACAAAATTTAGGCCAACAACTTAAAAATGGGATTTCAAAAAGTTAACAGGTTTCAGTACAGAAAATGAAACTGTCAGTAGAGTTTAAATGTAACTTAGAGTGGTGTAGAAAATATTTGCTACCTATACAGTGGACTGAAGATTAAGACCTAGAATATTTTTTTTTTTTTT
>NW_004949162.1:655543-660848 GCF_000317375.1 Microtus ochrogaster
ATTCCCGAAAGAACATCCCCATTGTCTCAGAATGTGGGTGTACCCCTCGCGGTCCTGAGTTCCTTGCTCGTGCTCCCCCTCCTTCTGCTCCTGATTACCTAGAATATTAAAGAAGTGTTTTATGAGATAAATAATATCAGGGAAACAAACACCCTAAAAAATGAGTTCTGGAACACAATAGAACTCTCAAAACAAGAAATATTAATGTCTGGTAACCATTAAAAGCACCAGCATCCTTAGCCATAAAAATGAAAATGATAACTATTTTGAAATTCTGTCTCACCTCATTCAGAATAGCTACTTTCAAAAATTCAAATGACAGCACAGTGATTCAGGTTACAGGAAAGAGGAGCCTTTATTCATAGTTTTGGAGAATGTATGTGGAGATCAGTGTGGAGGTTTCTCCAAAAGCGAGAAATATAACTTTCATCATATGATTCAGCTATTCTACTCCTAGGCATATACACAAAGGATTCTATTTCCCACTAGAGTGACACTTGCTCAACTATGTTTATTGCTGCTGCAGTCACAATAACTAGAAATTTATTTAATCTATATCTCCATTGAAAAGGGAATAGATAATGAAAATATTTGCATAAGCAATGGAATATCGCTCAAGTATAAAAAACAATGAGGTTATTAAAATTGCAAGTAAATATGTCTATCTGGAAAAATTATATTGGAGTGAGGTAACTCAGCTCCAGAGAGACAAGCAATGGAATTCTCTTTAATATTTACATCATGGCTTTGAATCATAGTTTTATGTGTTCAATTTTGAGTACTTGTAGAAGTCAGGTAGAAGGGGAGCTGCCTTTGGTACTTTTCTATTGCTGTTACAAAACACCATATCTAAGGCAAAGTATAAAAGAAGACATTCAATTTGGGGCTCACAGTTCCAGAGTGTATTATTTCATGACCATCATGATAAAAAGCAGGGCAGCAGACAGGCAGGCATAGAATCAGAGTAGTAACTGAGAGCTTATATCTGATCCATTAGCATGAGGCAGAGAGGAAGAGAGAATGCTTACTGGGACTGTTACGGGATTTTGAATCCTCCAAGTATACTTGCAGTGAGATACTTCCTTCAACAAAGCCACAACTAATCCTTCTCAAAGGGTTCCACCAACAGTAGACCAAACTTTCAGATATACGATACTCTGGAGGCCATTCTCATTCACACCATCATACAGCACTGAATATATATTATCACCTAAATGTCCATAGCTTCTCAAATGGATATAGATCCTATCATTCTCCAATATGTCTTGTATTTCACCAGCTTCATTAATTTATAGTATTTCTGCAAGCTTGTAGTTGTCTAATTCATGATCCAAACACTCTTTCAGGAATTTAGAGTTTTAGTTGATGGCATATATTCTATTTCTTACTCCTGATTTGGCTACTATATGGAAAAACAATACATGTATTTGTAATACACATATCAAGAGAAAAGCCACAGTATCATTGAAACAACTGATTCAAAACTTTGGCTGATACCATAGTCGATGGATCTAATCAAATAGATTAGTATTATCAACAACATGGAAACTCTGAAGTTAGATAGATTTTTAAATAGGCACAAGGATGAAGAAAAATAATAAAAGGTACAGAATACTAGTGTTTTCTGTATTGGAATTCTGTACCGGAGGTAGCTTACTTGAATGATTAGCTGTCCTAGTTTTGTTTTGTTGTGTTTGTTTGTTTTAGTCAGTTTGTCACAAACTAGAATCATTTGGGAATCAGGATCCTCAATTGAGAAAATGTGCAAAACAAATGGTCTGTGCTCAAACTTGTATTTTCTTAATTAATAATTAATGTGGGAAGGCTCAGATCACGAGTTGTGCCATCTCTGGTACTCCAGGGGTTACAAGAAAGTAGGGTAAAGAAGCTACAGAAAACAAGGCATTCTGCCACAGCATCATTTCTTGTCTTGCCTGAGTTCCTGCTCTCACTTTCCTCAGGGATGGGCCTGAAGTGTAAGATGAAAAAAAAGAAACAGGAAGGTAAAGAAAAACCCTTTCCTTCCAAAGTTGCTTTTGGTCATGGTGTTTTCTCACAGCAAAAGAAACCCTAAGGAAGACATTAGCCTTTCCCGTTTTTTTTTTCCCCTACTTCTTCTGAGTTTAAACTTCTAAAGAGATCCATTCCTAAAGTCTATAATGGTAGGCATCTGATGGAATTGTATTTTGTAATGTTCTTTTTCTACTGGACTTACAATTAATCACAGGACTTGCAAATGATTTTATTATTTATCTGAGAATCATTCACCTGATGGCTATGATATAGAAGTCATATTTCTAGTTAACTAGGGAATTTCACTTGGGAGAATACATTTTCATTTCTATTGAGTATCATGTCCAGCACAAGAAAAACATTTTAATTAAGTGATCAATAAACTTCCTTAAATAGTAAATTGTGTTTCAGATGATACCAAACAGGAATGATAGGCAATCCACTATACATAAATGGTAACATAGAAACAGGAGGCTTTGTAATACACAATCAAAAATTTTTATTAAGCATGGCAAAAGAGGGTAAGTAGAAGAAAAGAAATAATAATGATATCAAAGATCGAGTACCAAATATGTGTAGATTGCATCTAAAAAGACATTTTCTTCCCATTAAAAAAAGAAAGTTTTAAGTAAATATGTCATTTGTTTCCCTTTAAAACACCCCACTGATTCTGATTCATTTGTCTGGTTTGCTACATAGCAGGGTCCCAGTTGTGTTTTACATGATAGCATCTACTGTGCATACTGTAATGATTTTTGTTACTACAATATAAAGAAAATCAAATAGAATTAAGCAGAGATTCTGCTTATTATAGAAGTAGTAAATGGTGAGATAGCTGGTTTGAAATATAGATTTTGATTTCTGGTCCAATATCGTAGTTCAAAAGGAGGTAGGCAGATAACAAGTATAAAATTTTCGGACGCACACTAGGAAGTTTCGGATGAATTTAAACTTAAAGTTATATTGGATAAATGAAATGAGATGAGGAGAGAAAAGAGAGAACACGATGATAATTTTATCTGTTGTATTCTGGCATTTACTAATGTTTACCAAATTTAGAATGTTTGGGAGGATAGTTTAGAACAGAGCCATGTAATGGCTTTCAGCCATAAGGCAGGCACCTGACAAATTTCAGAATTTGCTAGGTTTTTGATCCTTTTGCATGAAACTAGGTCAGTGGGATTTAGATATATATTTTTCTTATAGTTATTAATGTTCCTAGATTATCTTTGATTTTTCTTTTCATAACTCAGCAAGGTCTAACTAAACATTGGCATATAGCTCTGTGGCAGTGTTTGCCTATTGATAAAAGATTGCATTCTTAGAACTACATAAGTATTCAGATTGTTGAATTTTCTGAAATGAATAAAACCCATGTAAGACAAACTGAACTGAATGATATACTATCAAAATTTCTTTTTCATTTTTTATTGTTTGTGCACTTTTATGTTTTTCTTATATACTTTGGTTTCTCTTTTTGTGTTTTGGTGAGGTTTTTTTGTTTGGTTTTGTTTGTGTTTATTGTTTGTATGTTTTTGTCTTTTTAAGAAAGAAATAACATAAATTTGGGTGACTTGGGAGTTAAAGTTCTTGGAAAAATTAAGGGAATGAAAAATCATGATCAAAATATATTGTATAAAAATACATTAAGAAAGCCATTCAAAAGTATTTTAATTCTATCTCTAAAGAAATTAAGGATCCTGATTTCAGAAACTATTGCAATTGTTGGTGTTGGTGATGATGGTAGTGGTGTGTGTATGTGGGTGTGTGTTTACAGTGTTATGTTAGATAAAATACGATGCTTTTGATTTTTGTGTTAGCTTATTTGGGTAGTTTGGTTTTAGTTTACATGGTGTCTGAGAATGAAAAAAATTAGTGATTTGAAAGTCCTTGTGTTTGTCAGTATTTTTATGGTATTGGAGAATTGTCTGTATTCTGCCAATCATGTTTTAAATAAATGCTCACATGATTTGACATTTAAATTCTGATTTATCTTACTTGACACATATTAAAGCATATACTCTCACATATAACTGGGGAACTTTTATTATCTTTTGAAAGATAAAATAAATCTCATTAAGTAAGACAGGGCAGAAAACAATACATAAAAGTGCAGGAAAGTAAAGCTCAATGTGCATGTTCATAATATTTGCACACTGAACTATAAAATACATTTTTTACAATATGAAAAAGTTTAAAAATATTTTGGTCTACATTCATGTCAAAACAATCTGTGGTAATTATGATGTGAAAGATGTGTAAAATCAAATACTATGATCGAGGTGATTGGCTACTAAAGAAATTAAAGAGTTGTGTGTGTTCTTTTTTATTTGTTCTTCAGTAGATAAAAGGAGATAACTCCCAAAGTTTCAACAAAATTATGTAGAAGTTAATTGCATACATCATCTTATTTAATGGCACCCAACTATGAATTAAGACTTATAAAAACCTTAGGGATTTTAAAACCTCTTCTAATGTCACTGAAATGGTAAAAGACAAAATCAGAGATCAAATAAGTATACTGTGGTATCATGTCACATGATATTTCCTTTAGATTGTCAATGAATGGTGTTCAAATGCACAAAGCTTTCATATTTACACAGAATAAAATCATGAATGAGAAGGATGAATCATTAGAGCTCTCAGTTACAGCATTTTGTAGTTGGAATACATGGTTTTCTTTGTTTAGTCAGAGGAACAAAATAAATTAGCATATTCATTCAACTTGTGTATGTTACTCGTGATCAAAGCCAAAAGCTCACATAGGCTAACCAAAGGCTCTATGACTGAGATATACCTCAGCCCTCATACAATTTAGGGAGCAGTAAGAGACACAATACCTAAGTCTCAAATTCAGTTTGTCAGGGAACAAATAACACTTTGATGCACCTGACAATAGTGAACAAAGAAAAAAGGGGATGAAAGTTTAACTATTTTGAGCAAGATAACGAATGGCTAAAGAAGCTTAATTTCACAAAATATATGTTAATAAGGTGCTTCAATAGCTTATTGCATTTGTAAATACAATCTTCATTGAACCCTATGTAATATTGTTTACAAAAAATAATTTTATATTGTTGTCTATTTAGTTGACTCATTTGAATGTTAATAAGGGGAAATCAATTGTATTACTACTATTTCGCTATCTGCAAATCTAGTTAATTCACTGAGACTCAGTGCAGGCCATCCAAGAGATAGCAGATATTAAATCACTCATGTCATCTTGAGATGTTGTTAGCTCTAAATATATTTCAGAGACATATGTAAAAGTAGCCCACATGTTTCTTTTATA